>NW_027473637.1:127734-196132 GCF_050947335.1 Megachile rotundata
CAATCTATCTCATATTATTAGCCATATTATGCTTATATGATCGACAGAACGACAATTACTATTCTTCTTACACTCACTGTTATCAATCTAACTCATATTATTAGCCATATTGTGCTCATACGATCGACAGAACGACAATTACTATACCTATTACTCTTACTAGTATCAATCTAACTCATATTATTAGTCATATTATGCTTATATGATCGATAGAACGACAATTACTATACTCACTACTCTTATTATTATCAATCTAACTCATATTATTAGCCATATTATGCTTATATGATCGATAGGACGACAATTACTATACTTATTACTCTTATTATTATCAATCTAACTCATATTATTAGCCATATTATGCTTATATGATCAGCAGAACGACAATTACTATACTTCTTACACTCACTATTATCAATCTAACTCATATTATTAGCCATATTATGCTTATATGATCGATAGAACGACAATGACTATACTTATTACTCTTATTATTATCAATCTAACTAATATTATTAACCATATTATGCAAATATGATCGATAGAGCGACAACTACTATACTCATTACTCTTATTATTATCAATCTAACTCATATTATTAGCCATATTATGCTTATATGATCGATAGGACGACAATTACTATACTTATTACTCTTATTATTATCAATCTAACTCATATTATTAGCCATATTATGCTTATATGATCAGCAGAACGACAATTACTATACTTATTACACTCACTATTATTAATCTAACTCATATTATTAACCATATTATGCAGATATGATCGATGGAACGACAATTACTATACTTATTACTCATATTATTATCAACCTAACTCATATTATTAGCCATATTGTGCTTATCTGACCGAGAGATCCACAATTACTATACTCATTACTCTTATTATTATCAATCTAACTCATATTATTAGCCATATTATGCTTATATGATCGATAGAACGACAATTACTATACTTATTACTCTTATTATTATCAATCTAACTCATATTATTAGCCATATTATGCTTATATGATCGATAGAACTACAATTACTATACTCACTATTCTTATTATTATCAATCTACCTCATATTATTAGCCATATTATGCTTATATGATCGATAGAACGACAATTACTATACTCATTACTCTTATTATTATCAATCTAACTCATATTATTAGCCATATTATGCTTATATGATCGACAGAACGACAATTACTATACTCACTACTCTTATTATTATCAATCTAACTCATATTATTAGCCATATTATGCTTATATGATCGATAGAACGACAATTACTATACTTATTACTCTCATTATTATCAATCTAATTCATATTATTAGCCAAATTTTGCTTATATGATCGACAGAACGACAATTACTATACTCACTACTCTTATTATTATCAATCTAACTCATATTATTAGCCATATTATGCTTATATGATCGGTAGAACGATAATTACTATACCTATTACTCTTATTATTATCAATCTAACTCATATTATTAATCATATTATGCAGATATGATCGATAGAACGACAATTACTATACTCATTACTCTTATTATTATCAATCTAACTCATATTATTAGTCATATTATGCTTATATGACCGAGAGATCCACAATTACTATACTCATTACTCTTATTATTATCAATCTAACTCATATTATTAGCCATATTATGCTTATATGATCGATAGAACGACAATTACTGTACTTATTACTCCTATTATTATCAATCTAACTCATATTATTAGCCATATTATGCTTATATGATCGATAGGACGACAATTACTATACTCACTACTCTTATTATTATCAATCTAACTCATATTATTAGCCATATTATGCTTAAATGATCGATAGAACGACAATTTCTATACTCATTACTCTTATTATTATCAATCTAACTCATATTATTAGCCATATTATGCTTATATGATCGACAGAACGACAATTATTATTCTCATTACACTCACTGTTATCAATCTAACTCATATTAATAGCCATATTATGCTCATAGGATCGACAGAACGACAATTACTATACTTATTACTCTTACTAGTATCAATCTAACTCATATTATTAGTCATATTATGCTTATATGATCAGCAGAACGACAATTACTATACTACTTACACTCACTATTATCAATCTAACTCATATAATTAGCCATATTATGCTTATATGATCGATAGGACGACAATTACTATACTCACTACTCTTATTATTATCAATCTAACTCATATTATTAGCCATATTATGCTTATATGATCGATAGAACGACAATTACTATACTCATTACTCTTATTATTATCAATCTAACTCATACTATTAGCCATATTATGCTTATATGATCGATAGAACGACAATTACTATACTTATTACTCTTATTATTATAAATCTAACTCATATTATTAGCCATATAATGCTTATATGATCGATAGAACGACAATTACTATACTCATTACTCTTATTATTATCAATCTAACTCATATTATTAGCCATATTATGCTTATATGATCGACAGAACGACAATCACTATACTTACTACTCTTATTATTATCAATCTAACTCATATTATTAGCCATATTGTGCTTATATGACCGAGAGATCCACAATTACTATACTCATTACTCTTATTATTATCAATCTAACTCATTTTATTAGCCATATTATGCTTATATGATCGACAGAACGACAATTACTATACTTATTACTCTTATTATTATCAATCTAACTCATATTATTAGCCATATTATGCTTATATGATCGTTAGAACGATAATTACTATACCTATTACTCTTATTATTATCAATCTAACTCATATTATTAACCATATTATGCAGATATGATCGATAGAACGACAATTACTATACTCATTACTCTTATTATTATCAATCTAACCCATATTATTAGTCATATTATGCTTATATGACCGAGAGATCCACAATTACTATACTCATTACTCTTATTATTATGAATCTAACTCATATTATTAGCCATATTATGCTTATATGATCGATAGAACGACAATTACTATACTTATTACTCCTATTATTATCAATCTAACTCATGTTATTAGCCATATTATGCTTATATGATCGATAGGACGACAATTACTATACTCACTACTCTTATTATTATCAATCTAACTCATATTATTAGCCATATTATGCTTAAATGATCGATAGAACGACAATTACTATACTCATTACTCTTATTATTATCAATCTAACTCATATTATTAGCCATATTATGCTTATATGATCGACAGAACGACAATTACTATTCTCATTACACTCACTGTTATCAATCTAACTCATATTATTAGCCATATTATGCTCATAGGATGGACAGAACGACAATTACTATACTTATTACTCCTATTATTATCAATCTAACTCATGTTATTAGCCATATTATGCTTATATGATCGATAGGACGACAATTACTATACTCACTACTCTTATTATTATCAATCTAACTCATATTATTAGCCATATTATGCTTAAATGATCGATAGAACGACAATTACTATACTCATTACTCTTATTATTATCAATCTAACTCATATTATTAGCCATATTATGCTTATATGATCGACAGAACGACAATTACTATTCTCATTACACTCACTGTTATCAATCTAACTCATATTATTAGCCATATTATGCTCATAGGATGGACAGAACGACAATTACTATACTTATTACTCTTACCAGTATCAATCTAACTCATATTATTAGTCATATTATGCTTATATGATCAGCAGAACGACAATTACTATACTAATGACACTCACTATTATCAATCTAACTCATATTATTAGCCATATTATGCTTATATGATCGATAGGACGACAATTACTATACTCACTACTCTTATTATTATCAATCTAACTCATATTATTAGCCATATTATGCTTACATGATCGATAGAACGACAATTACTATACTCATTACTCTTATTATTATCAATCTAACTCATACTATTAGCCATATTATGCTTATATGATCGATAGAACGACAATTACTATACTTATTACTCTTATTATTATAAATCTAACTCATATTATTAGCCATATAATGCTTATATGATCGATAGAACGACAATTACTATACTCATTACTCTTATTATTATCAATCTAACTCATATTATTAGCCATATTATGCTTATATGATCGACAGAACGACAATCACTATACTTACTACTCTTATTATTATCAATCTAACTCATATTATTAGCCATATTATGATTATGTGATCGATAGAACGACAATTACTATACTTATTACACTCACTATTATCAATCTAACTCATATTATTAACCATATTATGCAGATATGATCGATAGCACGACATTTACTATACTTATTACTCTTATTATTATCAAACTAACTCATATTATTAGCCATATTATGCTTATATGATCGACAGAACGACAATTACTATTCCTCTTACACGCACCGTTATCAATCTAACTCATATTATTCACCATATTATGCAAATATGATCGATAGAACGACAATTACTATACTTATTACTCTTATTATTATCAATCTAACTCATATTATTAGCCATATTATGCTTATATGATCGATAGGAGGACAATCACTATACTTATTATTCTTATTTTTATCAACCTAACTCATATTATTAGCCATATTATGCTTAAATGATCGATAGAACGACAATTACTATACTAATTAGTCTTATTATTATCAATCTAACTCATACTATTAGCCATATTATACTTATGTGATCCAAAGAACGATAATTACTATACCTATTACGCTTATTATTATCAATCTAACTCATATTATTAGCCATATTATGCTTATGTGATAGATAGAACGACAATTACTATACTTATTACTCTCATTATTATCAACCTAACTCATATTATTAGTCATATTATGCTTATATGATCAGCAGAACGACAATTACTATACTAATTACACTCACTATTATCAATCTAACTCATATTATTAGCCATATTATGCTTATATGATCGATAGGACGACAATTACTATACTCACTACTCTTATTATTATCAATCTAACTCATATTATTAGCCATATTATGCTTATATGATCGATAGAACGACAATTACTATACTTATTACTCTCATTATTATCAATCTAATTCATATTATTAGCCAAATTTTGCTTATATGATCGACAGAACGACAATTACTATACTCACTACTCTTATTATTATCAATCTAACTCATATTATTAGCCATATTATGCTTATATGATCGGTAGAACGATAATTACTATACCTATTACTCTTATTATTATCAATCTAACTCATATTATTAACCATATTTTGCAAATATGATCGATAGAACGACAATTACTATACTCATTACTCTTATTATTATCAATCTAACTCATATTATTAGCCATATTGTGCTTATATGACCGAGAGATCCACAATTACTATACTCATTACTCTTATTATTATCAATCTAACTCATTTTATTAGCCATGTTATGCTTATATGATCGACAGAACGACAATTACTATACTTATTACTCTTATTATTATCAATCTAACTCATATTATTAGCCATATTATGCTTATATGATCGGTAGAACGATAATTACTATACCTATTACTCTTATTATTATCAATCTAACTCATATTATTAATCATATTATGCAGATATGATCGATAGAACGACAATTACTATACTCATTACTCTTATTATTATCAATCTAACTCATATTATTAGTCATATTATGCTTATATGACCGAGAGATCCACAATTACTATACTCATTACTCTTATTATTATCAATCTAACTCATATTATTAGCCATATTATGCTTATATGATCGATAGAACGACAATTACTATACTTATTACTCCTATTATTATCAATCTAACTCATATTATTAGCCATATTATGCTTATATGATCGATAGGACGACAATTACTATACTCACTACTCTTATTATTATCAATCTAACTCATATTATTAGCCATATTATGCTTAAATGATCGATAGAACGACAATTTCTATACTCATTACTCTTATTATTATCAATCTAACTCATATTATTAGCCATATTATGCTTATATGATCGACAGAACGACAATTATTATTCTCATTACACTCACTGTTATCAATCTAACTCATATTATTAGCCATATTATGCTCATAGGATCGACAGAACGACAATTACTATACTTATTACTCTTACTAGTATCAATCTAACTCATATTATTAGTCATATTATGCTTATATGATCAGCAGAACGACAATTACTATACTAATTACACTCACTATTATCAATCTAACTCATATAATTAGCCATATTATGCTTATATGATCGATAGGACGACAATTACTATACTCACTACTCTTATTATTATCAATCTAACTCATATTATTAGCCATATTATGCTTATATGATCGATAGAACGACAATTACTATACTCATTACTCTTATTATTATCAATCTAACTCATACTATTAGCCATATTATGCTTATATGATCGATAGAACGACAATTACTATACTTATTACTCTTATTATTATAAATCTAACTCATATTATTAGCCATATAATGCTTATATGATCGATAGAACGACAATTACTATACTCATTACTCTTATTATTATCAATCTAACTCATATTATTAGCCATATTATGCTTATATGATCGACAGAACGACAATCACTATACTTACTACTCTTATTATTATCAATCTAACTCATATTATTAGCCATATTGTGCTTATATGACCGAGAGATCCACAATTACTATACTCATTACTCTTATTATTATCAATCTAACTCATTTTATTAGCCATATTATGCTTATATGATCGACAGAACGACAATTACTATACCTATTACTCTTATTATTATCAATCTAACTCATATTATTAGCCATATTATGCTTATATGATCGTTAGAACGATAATTACTATACCTATTACTCTTATTATTATCAATCTAACTCATATTATTAACCATATTATGCAGATATGATCGATAGAACGACAATTACTATACTCATTACTCTTATTATTATCAATCTAACCCATATTATTAGTCATATTATGCTTATATGACCGAGAGATCCACAATTACTATACTCATTACTCTTATTATTATGAATCTAACTCATATTATTAGCCATATTATGCTTATATGATCGATAGAACGACAATTACTATACTTATTACTCCTATTATTATCAATCTAACTCATGTTATTAGCCATATTATGCTTATATGATCGATAGGACGACAATTACTATACTCACTACTCTTATTATTATCAATCTATCTCATATTATTAGCCATATTATGCTTAAATGATCGATAGAACGACAATTACTATACTCATTACTCTTATTATTATCAATCTAACTCATATTATTAGCCATATTATGCTTATATGATCGACAGAACGACAATTACTATTCTCATTACACTCACTGTTATCAATCTAACTCATATTATTAGCCATATTATGCTCATAGGATGGACAGAACGACAATTACTATACTTATTACTCTTACTAGTATCAATCTAACTCATATTATTAGTCATATTATGCTTATATGATCAGCAGAACGACAATTACTATACTAATGACACTCACTATTATCAATCTAACTCATATTATTAGCCATATTATGCTTATATGATCGATAGGACGACAATTACTATACTCACTACTCTTATTATTATCAATCTAACTCATATTATTAGCCATATTATGCTTACATGATCGATAGAACGACAATTACTATACTCATTACTCTTATTATTATCAATCTAACTCATACTATTAGCCATATTATGCTTATATGATCGATAGAACGACAATTACTATACTTATTACTCTTATTATTATAAATCTAACTCATATTATTAGCCATATAATGCTTATATGATCGATAGAACGACAATTACTATACTCATTACTCTTATTATTATCAATCTAACTCATATTATTAGCCATATTATGCTTATATGATCGACAGAACGACAATCACTATACTTACTACTCTTATTATTATCAATCTAACTCATATTATTAGCCATATTATGATTATGTGATCGATAGAACGACAATTACTATACTTATTACACTCACTATTATCAATCTAACTCATATTATTAACCATATTATGCAGATATGATCGATAGCACGACATTTACTATACTTATTACTCTTATTATTATCAAACTAACTCATATTATTAGCCATATTATGCTTATATGATCGATAGAACGACAATTACTATACTAATTAGTCTTATTATTATAAATCTAACTCATACTATTAGCCATATTATACTTATGTGATCGAAAGAACGATAATTACTATACCTATTACGCTTATTATTATCAATCTAACTCATATTATTAGCCATATTATGCTTATATGATCGATAGGAGGACAATCACTATACTTATTATTCTTATTTTTATCAACCTAGCTCATATTATTAGCCATATTATGCTTAAATGATCGATAGAACGACAATTACTATACTCACTACTCTTATTATTATCAATCTAACTCATATTATTAGCCATATTATGCTTATATGATCGATAGAACGACAATTACTATACTTATTACTCTCATTATTATCAATCTAATTCATATTATTAGCCAAATTTTGCTTATATGATCGACAGAACGACAATTACTATACTCACTACTCTTATTATTATCAATCTAACTCATATTATTAGCCATATTATGCTTATATGATCGGTAGAACGATAATTACTATACCTATTACTCTTATTATTATCAATCTAACTCATATTATTAACCATATTTTGCAAATATGATCGATAGAACGACAATTACTATACTCATTACTCTTATTATTATCAATCTAACTCATATTATTAGCCATATTGTGCTTATATGACCGAGAGATCCACAATTACTATACTCATTACTCTTATTATTATCAATCTAACTCATTTTATTAGCCATGTTATGCTTATATGATCGACAGAACGACAATTACTATACTTATTACTCTTATTATTATCAATCTAACTCATATTATTAGCCATATTATGCTTATATGATCGGTAGAACGATAATTACTATACCTATTACTCTTATTATTATCAATCTAACTCATATTATTAATCATATTATGCAGATATGATCGATAGAACGACAATTACTATACTCATTACTCTTATTATTATCAATCTAACTCATATTATTAGTCATATTATGCTTATATGACCGAGAGATCCACAATTACTATACTCATTACTCTTATTATTATCAATCTAACTCATATTATTAGCCATATTATGCTTATATGATCGATAGAACGACAATTACTATACTTATTACTCCTATTATTATCAATCTAACTCATATTATTAGCCATATTATGCTTATATGATCGATAGGACGACAATTACTATACTCACTACTCTTATTATTATCAATCTAACTCATATTATTAGCCATATTATGCTTAAATGATCGATAGAACGACAATTTCTATACTCATTACTCTTATTATTATCAATCTAACTCATATTATTAGCCATATTATGCTTATATGATCGACAGAACGACAATTATTATTCTCATTACACTCACTGTTATCAATCTAACTCATATTATTAGCCATATTATGCTCATAGGATCGACAGAACGACAATTACTATACTTATTACTCTTACTAGTATCAATCTAACTCATATTATTAGTCATATTATGCTTATATGATCAGCAGAACGACAATTACTATACTAATTACACTCACTATTATCAATCTAACTCATATAATTAGCCATATTATGCTTATATGATCGATAGGACGACAATTACTATACTCACTACTCTTATTATTATCAATCTAACTCATATTATTAGCCATATTATGCTTATATGATCGATAGAACGACAATTACTATACTCATTACTCTTATTATTATCAATCTAACTCATACTATTAGCCATATTATGCTTATATGATCGACAGAACGACAATTACTATTCTCATTACACTCACTGTTATCAATCTAACTCATATTATTAGCCATATTATGCTCATAGGATGGACAGAACGACAATTACTATACTTATTACTCTTACTAGTATCAATCTAACTCATATTATTAGTCATATTATGCTTATATGATCAGCAGAACGACAATTACTATACTAATGACACTCACTATTATCAATCTAACTCATATTATTAGCCATATTATGCTTATATGATCGATAGGACGACAATTACTATACTCACTACTCTTATTATTATCAATCTAACTCATATTATTAGCCATATTATGCTTACATGATCGATAGAAAGACAATTACTATACTCATTACTCTTATTATTATCAATCTAACTCACACTATTAGCCATATTATGCTTATATGATCGATAGAACGACAATTACTATACTTATTACTCTTATTATTATAAATCTAACTCATATTATTAACCATATTATGCAGATATGATCGATAGAACGACAATTACTATACTCATTACTCTTATTATTATCAATCTATCTCATATTATTAGCCATATTATGCTTATATGATCGACAGAACGACAATTACTATTCTTCTTACACTCACTGTTATCAATCTAACTCATATTATTAGCCATATTGTGCTCATACGATCGACAGAACGACAATTACTATACCTATTACTCTTACTAGTATCAATCTAACTCATATTATTAGTCATATTATGCTTATATGATCGATAGAACGACAATTACTATACTCACTACTCTTATTATTATCAATCTAACTCATATTATTAGCCATATTATGCTTATATGATCGATAGGACGACAATTACTATACTTATTACTCTTATTATTATCAATCTAACTCATATTATTAGCCATATTATGCTTATATGATCAGCAGAACGACAATTACTATACTTATTACACTCACTATTATTAATCTAACTCATATTATTAGCCATATTATGCTTATATGATCGACAGAACGACAATTACTATTCTCATTACACTCACTGTTATCAATCTAACTCATATTATTAGCCATATTATGCTCATAGGATGGACAGAACGACAATTACTATACTTATTACTCTTACTAGTATCAATCTAACTCATATTATTAGTCATATTATGCTTATATGATCAGCAGAACGACAATTACTATACTAATGACACTCACTATTATCAATCTACCTCATATTATTAGCCATATTATGCTTATATGATCGATAGGACGACAATTACTATACTCACTACTCTTATTATTATCAATCTAACTCATATTATTAGCCATATTATGCTTACATGATCGATAGAAAGACAATTACTATACTCATTACTCTTATTATTATCAATCTAACTCATACTATTAGCCATATTATGCTTATATGATCGATAGAACGACAATTACTATACTTATTACTCTTATTATTATCAATCTAACTCATATTATTAGCCATATTATGCTTATATGATCGGTAGAACGATAATTACTATACCTATTACTCTTATTATTATCAATCTAACTCATATTATTAACCATATTATGCAGATATGATCGATAGAACGACAATTACTATACTCACTACTCTTATTATTATCAATCTAACTCATATTATTAGCCATATTATGCTTAAATGATCGATAGAACGACAATTTCTATACTCATTACTCTTATTATTATCAATCTAACTCATATTATTAACCATATTATGCAGATATGATCGATGGAACGACAATTACTATACTTATTACTCATATTATTATCAACCTAACTCATATTATTAGCCATATTGTGCTTATCTGACCGAGAGATCCACAATTACTATACTCATTACTCTTATTATTATCAATCTAACTCATATTATTAGCCATATTATGCTTATATGATCGATAGAACGACAATTACTATACTTATTACTTTTATTATTATCAATCTAACTCATATTATTAGCCATATTATGCTTATATGATCGATAGAACTACAATTACTATACTCACTATTCTTATTATTATCAATCTACCTCATATTATTAGCCATATTATGCTTATATGATCGATAGAACGACAATTACTATACTCATTACTCTTATTATTATCAATCTAACTCATATTATTAGCCATATTGTGCTTATATGACCGAGAGATCCACATTTACTATACTCATTACTCTTATTATTATCAATCTAACTCATATTATTAGCCAAATTATGCTTATATGATCGACAGAACGACAATTACTATACTTATTACTCTTATTATTATCAATCTAACTCATATTATTAGCCATATTATGCTTATATGATCGATAGAACGACAATTACTATACTAATTAGTCTTATTATTATCAATCTAACTCATACTATTAGCCATATTATACTTATGTGATCGAAAGAACGATAATTACTATACCTATTACGCTTATTATTATCAATCTAACTCATATTATTAGCCATATTATGATTATGTGATCGATAGAACGACAATTACTATACCTATTACTCTCATGATTATCAACCTAACTCATATTATTAGTCATATTATGCTTATATGACCGAGAGATCCACAATTACTAAACTCATTACTCTTATTATTATCAATCTAACTCATATTATTAGCCATATTATGCTTATATGATCGGTAGAACGATAATTACTATACCTATTACTCTTATTATTATCAATCTAACTCATATTATTAACCATATTATGCAGATATGATCGATAGAACGACAATTACTATACTTATTACTCTTATTATTATCAATCTAACTCATATTATTAGCCATATTATGCTTATATGATCGATAGGAGGACAATCACTATACTTATTATTCTTATTTTTGTCAACCTAACTCATATTATTAGCCATATTATGCTTATATGATCGATAGAACGACAATTACTATACTAATTAGTCTTATTATTATCAATCTAACTCATACTATTAGCCATATTATACTTATGTGATCGAAAGAACGATAATTACTATACCTATTACGCTTATTATTATCAATCTAACTCATATTATTAGCCATATTATGCTTATGTGATCGATAGAACGACAATTACTATACTTATTACTCTCATTATTATCAACCTAACTCATATTATTAGTCATATTATGCTTATATGACCGGGAGATCCACAATTACTATACTCATTACTCTTATTATTATCAATCTAACTCATATTATTAGCCATATTATGCTTATATGATCGATAGAACGACAATTACTATACTTATTACTCTTATTATTATCAATCTAACTCATATTATTAGCCATATTATGCTTATATGATCGATAGGACGACAATTACTATACTTATTACTCTTATTATTATCAATCTAACTCATATTATTAGCCATATTATGCTTATATGATCAGCAGAACGACAATTACTATACTTCTTACACTCACTATTATCAATCTAACTCATATTATTAGCCATATTATGCTTATATGATCGATAGAACGACAATGACTATACTTATTACTCTTATTATTATAAATCTAACTCATATTGTTAGCCATATAATGCTTATATGATCGATAGAACGACAATTACTATACTTATTACTCTTATTATTATCAATCTAACTCATATTATTAGCCATATTATGCTTATATGATCGACAGAACGACAATTACTATACTTATTACACTCACTATTATCAATCTAACTCATATTAGTAACCATATTATGCAGATATGATCGATAGAACGGTAATTACTATACTCATTACTCTTATTATTATCAATCTAACTAATATTATTAACCATATTATGCAAATATGATCGATAGAGCGACAATTACTATACTCATTACTCTTATTATTATCAATCTAACTCATATTATTAGCCATATTATGCTTATATGATCGATGGGACGACAATTACTATACTTATTACTCTTATTATTATCAATCTACCTCATATTATTAGCCATATTATGCTTATATGATCGATAGAACGACAATTACTATACTCATTACTCTTATTATTATCAATCTAACTCATATTATTAGCCATATTGTGCTTATATGACCGAGAGATCCACAATTACTATACTCATTACTCTTATTATTATCAATCTAACTCATATTATTAGAAATATTGTGCTTATATGACCGAGAGATCCACTATTACTATACTCATTGCTCTTATTATTATCAATCTAACTCATATTATTAGCCATATTATGCTTATATGATCGATAGGACGGCAATTACTATACTCACTACTCTTATTATTATCAATCTAACTCATATTGTTAGCCATATTATGCTTATATGATCGATAGAACGACAATTACTATACTCATTACTCTTATTATTATCAATCTAACTCATATTATTAGCCATATTATGCTTATATGATCGACAGAACGACAATTACTATACTTATTACTCTTATTATTATCAATCTAACTCATATTATTAGCCATATTATGCTTATATGATCGGTAGAACGATAATTACTATACCTATTACTCTTATTATTATTAATCTAACTCATATTCTTAACCATATTATGCAGATATGATCGATAGAACGACAATTACTATACTCATTACTCTTATTATTATCAATCTAATTCATATTATTAGCCATATTATTCTTATATGATCGACAGAACGACAATTACTATTCTTCTTACACTCACTGTTATCAATCTAACTCATATTATTAACCATATTATGCAAATATGATCGATAGAACGACAATTACTATACTTATTACTCTTATTATTATCAATCTAACTCATATTATTAGCCATATTATGCTTATATGATCGATAGGAGGACAATTACTATACTCATTACTCTTATTATTATCAATCTAACTCATATTATTAGCCATATTATGCTTATATGATCGACGGAACGACAATTACTATACTTATTACTCTTATTATTATCAATCTAACTCATATTATTAGCCATATTATGCTTATATGATCGGTAGAACGATAATTACTATACCTATTACTCTTATTATTATCAATCTAACTCATATTATTAACCATATTATGCAGATATGATCGATAGAACGACAATTACTATACTCATTACTCTTATTATTATCAATCTATCTCATATTATTAGCCATATTATGCTTATATGATCGACAGAACGACAATTACTATTCTTCTTACACTCACTGTTATCAATCTAACTCATATTATTAGCCATATTGTGCTCATACGATCGACAGAACGACAATTACTATACCTATTACTCTTACTAGTATCAATCTAACTCATATTATTAGTCATATTATGCTTATATGATCGATAGAACGACAATTACTATACTCACTACTCTTATTATTATCAATCTAACTCATATTATTAGCCATATTATGCTTATATGATCGATAGGACGACAATTACTATACTTATTACTCTTATTATTATCAATCTAACTCATATTATTAGCCATATTATGCTTATATGATCAGCAGAACGACAATTACTATACTTCTTACACTCACTATTATCAATCTAACTCATATTATTAGCCATATTATGCTTATATGATCGATAGAACGACAATGACTATACTTATTACTCTTATTATTATAAATCTAACTCATATTGTTAGCCATATAATGCTTATATGATCGATAGAACGACAATTACTATACTTATTACTCTTATTATTATCAATCTAACTCATATTATTAGCCATATTATGCTTATATGATCGACAGAACGACAATTACTATACTTATTACACTCACTATTATCAATCTAACTCATATTATTAAACATATTATGCAGATATGATCGATAGAACGGCAATTACTATACTCATTACTCTTATTATTATCAATCTAACTAATATTATTAACCATATTATGCAAACATGATCGATAGAGCGACAATTACTATACTCATTACTCTTATTATTATCAATCTAACTCATATTATTAGAAATATTGTGCTTATATGACCGAGAGATCCACTATTACTATACTCATTGCTCTTATTATTATCAATCTAACTCATATTATTAGCCATATTATGCTTATATGATCGATAGGACGACAATTACTATACTCACTACTCTTATTATTATCAATCTAACTCATATTGTTAGCCATATTATGCTTATATGATCGATAGAACGACAATTACTATACTCATTACTCTTATTATTATCAATCTAACTCATATTATTAGCCATATTATGCTTATATGATCGACAGAACGACAATTACTATACTTATTACTCTTATTATTATCAATCTAACTCATATTATTAGCCATATTATGCTTATATGATCGGTAGAACGATAATTACTATACCTATTACTCTTATTATTATTAATCTAACTCATATTCTTAACCATATTATGCAGATATGATCGATAGAACGACAATTACTATACTCATTACTCTTATTATTATCAATCTAATTCATATTATTAGCCATATTATGCTTATATGATCGATAGGACGACAATTACTATACTTATTACTCTTATTATTATCAATCTAACTCATATTATTAGCCATATTATGCTTATATGATCAGCAGAACGACAATTACTATACTTCTTAAACTCACTATTATCAATCTAACTCATATTATTAGCCATATTATGCTTATATGATCGATAGAACGACAATGACTATACTTATTACTCTTATTATTATAAATCTAACTCATATTGTTAGCCATATAATGCTTATATGATCGATAGAACGACAATTACTATACTTATTACTCTTATTATTATCAATCTAACTCATATTATTAGCCATATTATGCTTATATGATCGACAGAACGACAATTACTATACTTATTACACTCACTATTATCAATCTAACTCATATTATTAACCATATTATGCAGATATGATCGATAGAACGGCAATTACTATACTCATTACTCTTATTATTATCAATCTAACTAATATTATTAACCATATTATGCAAATATGATCGATAGAGCGACAATTACTATACTCATTACTCTTATTATTATCAATCTAACTCATATTATTAGCCATATTGTGCTTATATGACCGAGAGATCCACAATTACTATACTCATTACTCTTATTATTATCAATCTAACTCATATTATTAGCCAAATTATGCTTATATGATCGACAGAACGAAAATTACTATACTAATTAGTCTTATTATTATCAATCTAACTCATACTATTAGCCATATTATACTTATGTGATCGAAAGAACGATAATTACTATACCTATTACGCTTATTATTATCAATCTAACTCATATTATTAGCCATATTATGATTATGTGATCGATAGAACGACAATTACTATACCTATTACTCTCATGATTATCAACCTAACTCATATTATTAGTCATATTATGCTTATATGACCGAGAGATCCACAATTACTAAACTCATTACTCTTATTATTATCAATCTAACTCATTTTATGAGCCATATTATGCTTATATGATCGACAGAACGACAATTACTATACTTATTACTCTTATTATTATCAATCTAACTCATATTATTAGCCATATTATGCTTATATGATCGGTAGAACGATAATTACTATACCTATTACTCTTATTATTATCAATCTAACTCATATTATTAACCATATTATGCAGATATGATCGATAGAACGACAATTACTATACTCATTACTCTTATTATTATCAATCTAACTCATATTATTAGCCATATTATGCTTATATGATCGACAGAACGACAATTACTATTCTTCTTACACTCACTGTTATCAATCTAACTCATATTATTAACCATATTATGCAAATATGATCGATAGAACGACAATTACTATACTTATTACTCTTATTATTATCAATCTAACTCATATTATTAGCCATATTATGCTTATATGATCGATAGGAGGACAATCACTATACTTATTATTCTTATTTTTGTCAACCTAACTCATTTTATTAGCCATATTATGCTTAAATGATCGATAGAACGACAATTACTATACTAATTAGTCTTATTATTATCAATCTAACTCATACTATTAGCCATATTATACTTATGTGATCGAAAGAACGATAATTACTATACCTATTACGCTTATTATTATCAATCTAACTCATACTATTAGCCATATTATACTTATGTGATCGAAAGAACGATAATTACTATACCTATTACGCTTATTATTATCAATCTAACTCATATTATTAGCCATATTATGCCTTTGTGATCGATAGAACGACAATTACTATACTTATTACTCTCATTATTATCAACCTAACTCATATTATTAGTCATATTATGCTTATATGACCGGGAGATCCACAATTACTATACTCATTACTCTTATTATTATCAATCTAACTCACATTATTAGCCATATTATGCTTATATGATCGACAGAACGACAATTACTATTCTTATTACACTCACTGTTATCAATCTAACTCATATTATTAGCCATATTATGCTCATACGATCGACAGAACGACAATTACTATACTTATTACTCTTACTAGTATCAATCTAACTCATATTATTAGTCATATTATGCTTATATGATCAGCAGAACGACAATTACTATACTTATTACACTCACTATTATCAATCTAACTCATATTATTAACCATATTATGCAGATATGATCGACAGAACGACAATTACTATACTCACTACTCTTATTATTATCAATCTACCTCATATTATTAGCCATATTATGCTTATATGATCGATAGAACGACAATTACTATACTCATTACTCTTATTATTATCAATCTAACTCAAATTATTAGAAATATTGTGCTTATATGACCGAGAGATCCACTATTACTATACTCATTGCTCTTATTATTATCAATCTAACTCATATTATTAGCCATATTATGCTTATATGATCGATAGGACGACAATTACTATACTAATTAGTCTTATTACTATAAATCTCACTCATACTATTAGCCATATTATACTTATGTGATCGAAAGAACGATAATTACTATACCTATTACGCTTATTATTATCAATCTAACTCATATTATTAGCCATATTATGCTTATATGATCGATAGGAGGACAATCACTATACTTATTATTCTTATTTTTATCAACCTAGCTCATATTATTAGCCATATTATGCTTAAATGATCGATAGAACGACAATTACTATACTAATTAGTCTTATTATCATAAATCTCACTCATACTATTAGCCATATTATGCTTATATGATCGATAGGACGACAATTACTATACTCATTACTCTTATTATTATCAATCTAACTCATATTATTAGCCATATTATGCTTATATGATCGACGGAACGACAATTACTATACATATTACTCTTATTATTATCAATCTAACTAATATTATTAGCCATATTATGCTTATATGATCAGCAGAACGACAATTACTATACTTATTACACTCACTATTATTAATCTAACTCATATTATTAACCATATTATGCAGATATGATCGATGGAACGACAATTACTATACTTATTACTCATATTATTATCAACCTAACTCATATTATTAGCCATATTGTGCTTATCTGACCGAGAGATCCACAATTACTATACTCATTACTCTTATTATTATCAATCTAACTCATATTATTAGCCATATTATGCTTATATGATCGATAGAACGACAATTACTATACTTATTACTCTTATTATTATCAATCTAACTCATATTATTAGCCATATTATGCTTATATGATCGATAGAACTACAATTACTATACTCACTATTCTTATTATTATCAATCTACCTCATATTATTAGCCATATTATGCTTATATGATCGATAGAACGACAATTACTATACTCATTACTCTTATTATTATCAATCTAACTCATATTATTAGCCATATTGTGCTTATATGACCGAGAGATCCACAATTACTATACTCATTACTCTTATTATTATCAATCTAACTCATATTATTAGCCAAATTATACTTATATGATCGACAGAACGACAATTACTATACTTATTACTCTTATTATTATCAATCTAACTCATATTATTAACCATATTATGCTTATATGATCGATAGGACGACAATTACTATACTTATTACTCTTATTATTATCAATCTAACTCATACTATTAGCCATATTATACTTATGTGATCGAAAGAACGATAATTACTATACCTATTACGCTTATTATTATCAATCTAACTCATATTATTAGCCATATTATGATTATGTGATCGATAGAACGACAATTACTATACCTATTACTCTCATGATTATCAACCTAACTCATATTATTAGTCATATTATGCTTATATGACCGAGAGATCCACAATTACTAAACTCATTACTCTTATTATTATCAATCTAACTCATATTATTAGCCATATTATGCTTATATGATCGGTAGAACGATAATTACTATACCTATTACTCTTATTATTATCAATCTAACTCATATTATTAACCATATTATGCAGATATGATCGATAGAACGACAATTACTATACTCATTACACTTATTATTATCAATCTAGCTCATATTATTAGCCATATTATGCTTATATGATCGACAGAACGACAATTACTATTCTTCTTACACTCACTGTTATCAATCTAACTCATATTATTAACCATATTATGCAAATATGATCGATAGAACGACAATTACTATACTTATTACTCTTATTATTATCAATCTAACTCATATTATTAGCCATATTATGCTTATATGATCGATAGGAGGACAATCACTATACTTATTATTCTTATTTTTGTCAACCTAACTCATATTATTAGCCATATTATGCTTAAATGATCGATAGAACGACAATTACTATACTAATTAGTCTTATTATTATCAATCTAACTCATACTATTAGCCATATTATACTTATGTGATCGAAAGAACGATAATTACTATACCTATTACGCTTATTATTATCAATCTAACTCATACTATTAGCCATATTATACTTATGTGATCGAAAGAACGATAATTACTATACCTATTACGCTTATTATTATCAATCTAACTCATATTATTAGCCATATTATGCTTATGTGATCGATAGAACGACAATTACTATACTTATTACTCTCATTATTATCAACCTAACTCATATTATTAGTCATATTATGCTTATATGACCGGGAGATCCACAATTACTATACTCATTACTCTTATTATTATCAATCTAACTCATATTATTAGCCATATTATGCTTATATGATCGATAGAACGACAATTACTATACTTATTACTCTTATTATTATCAATCTAACTCATATTATTAGCCATATTATGCTTAAATGATCGACAGAACGACAATTACTACACTCATTACTCTTATTATTATCAATCTAACTCACATTATTAGCCATATTATGCTTATATGATCGACAGAACGACAATTACTATTCTTATTACACTCACTGTTATCAATCTAACTCATATTATTAGCTATATTATGCTCATACGATCGACAGAACGACAATTACTATACTTATTACTCTTACTTGTATCAATCTAACTCATATTATTAGTCATATTATGCTTATATGATCAGCAGAACGACAATTACTATACTTATTACACTCACTATTATCATTCTAACTCATATTATTAACCATATTATGCAGATATGATCGATAGAACGACAATTACTATACTCACTACTCTTATTATTATCAATCTACCTCATATTATTAGCCATATTATGCTTATATGATCGATAGAACGACAATTACTATACTCATTACTCTTATTGTTATCAATCTAACTCATATTATTAGAAATATTGTGCTTATATGACCGAGAGATCCACTATTACTATACTCATTGCTCTTATTATTATCAATCTAACTCATATTATTAGCCATATTATGCTTATATGATCGATAGGACGACAATTACTATACTCACTACTCTTATTATTATCAATCTAACTCATATTGTTAGCCATATTATGCTTATATGATCGATAGAACGACAATTACTATACTCATTACTCTTATTATTATCAATCTAACTCATATTATTAGCCATATTATGCTTATATGATCGATAGAACGACAATTACTATACTCATTACTCTTATTATTATCAATCTAACTCATATTATTAGCCATATTATGCTTATATGATCGACAGAACGACAATTACTATACTTATTACTCTTATTATTATCAATCTAACTCATATTATTAGCCATATTATGCTTATATGATCGGTAGAACGATAATTACTATACCTATTACTCTTATTATTATTAATCTAACTCATATTCTTAACCATATTATGCAGATATGATCGATAGAACGACAATTACTATACTCATTACTCTTATTATTATCAATCTAATTCATATTATTAGCCATATTATTCTTATATGATCGACAGAACGACAATTACTATTCTTCTTACACTCACTGTTATCAATCTAACTCATATTATTAACCATATTATGCAAATATGATCGATAGAACGACAATTACTATACTTATTACTCTTATTATTATCAATCTAACTCATATTATTAGCCATATTATGCTTATATGATCGATAGGAGGACAATTACTATACTCATTACTCTTATTATTATCAATCTAACTCATATTATTAGCCATATTATGCTTATATGATCGACGGAACGACAATTACTATACTTATTACTCTTATTATTATCAATCTAACTCATATTATTAGCCATATTATGCTTATATGATCGGTAGAACGATAATTACTATACCTATTACTCTTATTATTATCAATCTAACTCATATTATTAACCATATTATGCAGATATGATCGATAGAACGACAATTACTATACTCATTACTCTTATTATTATCAATCTATCTCATATTATTAGCCATATTATGCTTATATGATCGACAGAACGACAATTACTATTCTTCTTACACTCACTGTTATCAATCTAACTCATATTATTAGCCATATTGTGCTCATACGATCGACAGAACGACAATTACTATACCTATTACTCTTACTAGTATCAATCTAACTCATATTATTAGTCATATTATGCTTATATGATCGATAGAACGACAATTACTATACTCACTACTCTTATTATTATCAATCTAACTCATATTATTAGCCATATTATGCTTATATGATCGATAGGACGACAATTACTATACTTATTACTCTTATTATTATCAATCTAACTCATATTATTAGCCATATTATGCTTATATGATCAGCAGAACGACAATTACTATACTTCTTACACTCACTATTATCAATCTAACTCATATTATTAGCCATATTATGCTTATATGATCGATAGAACGACAATGACTATACTTATTACTCTTATTATTATAAATCTAACTCATATTGTTAGCCATATAATGCTTATATGATCGATAGAACGACAATTACTATACTTATTACTCTTATTATTATCAATCTAACTCATATTATTAGCCATATTATGCTTATATGATCGACAGAACGACAATTACTATACTTATTACACTCACTATTATCAATCTAACTCATATTATTAACCATATTATGCAGATATGATCGATAGAACGGCAATTACTATACTCATTACTCTTATTATTATCAATCTAACTAATATTATTAACCATATTATGCAAACATGATCGATAGAGCGACAATTACTATACTCATTACTCTTATTATTATCAATCTAACTCATATTATTAGAAATATTGTGCTTATATGACCGAGAGATCCACTATTACTATACTCATTGCTCTTATTATTATCAATCTAACTCATATTATTAGCCATATTATGCTTATATGATCGATAGGACGACAATTACTATACTCACTACTCTTATTATTATCAATCTAACTCATATTGTTAGCCATATTATGCTTATATGATCGATAGAACGACAATTACTATACTCATTACTCTTATTATTATCAATCTAACTCATATTATTAGCCATATTATGCTTATATGATCGACAGAACGACAATTACTATACTTATTACTCTTATTATTATCAATCTAACTCATATTATTAGCCATATTATGCTTATATGATCGGTAGAACGATAATTACTATACCTATTACTCTTATTATTATTAATCTAACTCATATTCTTAACCATATTATGCAGATATGATCGATAGAACGACAATTACTATACTCATTACTCTTATTATTATCAATCTAATTCATATTATTAGCCATATTATGCTTATATGATCGATAGGACGACAATTACTATACTTATTACTCTTATTATTATCAATCTAACTCATATTATTAGCCATATTATGCTTATATGATCAGCAGAACGACAATTACTATACTTCTTAAACTCACTATTATCAATCTAACTCATATTATTAGCCATATTATGCTTATATGATCGATAGAACGACAATGACTATACTTATTACTCTTATTATTATAAATCTAACTCATATTGTTAGCCATATAATGCTTATATGATCGATAGAACGACAATTACTATACTTATTACTCTTATTATTATCAATCTAACTCATATTATTAGCCATATTATGCTTATATGATCGACAGAACGACAATTACTATACTTATTACACTCACTATTATCAATCTAACTCATATTATTAACCATATTATGCAGATATGATCGATAGAACGGCAATTACTATACTCATTACTCTTATTATTATCAATCTAACTAATATTATTAACCATATTATGCAAATATGATCGATAGAGCGACAATTACTATACTCATTACTCTTATTATTATCAATCTAACTCATATTATTAGCCATATTGTGCTTATATGACCGAGAGATCCACAATTACTATACTCATTACTCTTATTATTATCAATCTAACTCATATTATTAGCCAAATTATGCTTATATGATCGACAGAACGAAAATTACTATACTAATTAGTCTTATTATTATCAATCTAACTCATACTATTAGCCATATTATACTTATGTGATCGAAAGAACGATAATTACTATACCTATTACGCTTATTATTATCAATCTAACTCATATTATTAGCCATATTATGATTATGTGATCGATAGAACGACAATTACTGTACCTATTACTCTCATGATTATCAACCTAACTCATATTATTAGTCATATTATGCTTATATGACCGAGAGATCCACAATTACTAAACTCATTACTCTTATTATTATCAATCTAACTCATTTTATGAGCCATATTATGCTTATATGATCGACAGAACGACAATTACTATACTTATTACTCTTATTATTATCAATCTAACTCATATTATTAGCCATATTATGCTTATATGATCGGTAGAACGATAATTACTATACCTATTACTCTTATTATTATCAATCTAACTCATATTATTAACCATATTATGCAGATATGATCGATAGAACGACAATTACTATACTCATTACTCTTATTATTATCAATCTAACTCATATTATTAGCCATATTATGCTTATATGATCGACAGAACGACAATTACTATTCTTCTTACACTCACTGTTATCAATCTAACTCATATTATTAACCATATTATGCAAATATGATCGATAGAACGACAATTACTATACTTATTACTCTTATTATTATCAATCTAACTCATATTATTAGCCATATTATGCTTATATGATCGATAGGAGGACAATCACTATACTTATTATTCTTATTTTTGTCAACCTAACTCATTTTATTAGCCATATTATGCTTAAATGATCGATAGAACGACAATTACTATACTAATTAGTCTTATTATTATCAATCTAACTCATACTATTAGCCATATTATACTTATGTGATCGAAAGAACGATAATTACTATACCTATTACGCTTATTATTATCAATCTAACTCATACTATTAGCCATATTATACTTATGTGATCGAAAGAACGATAATTACTATACCTATTACGCTTATTATTATCAATCTAACTCATATTATTAGCCATATTATGCCTTTGTGATCGATAGAACGACAATTACTATACTTATTACTCTCATTATTATCAACCTAACTCATATTATTAGTCATATTATGCTTATATGACCGGGAGATCCACAATTACTATACTCATTACTCTTATTATTATCAATCTAACTCACATTATTAGCCATATTATGCTTATATGATCGACAGAACGACAATTACTATTCTTATTACACTCACTGTTATCAATCTAACTCATATTATTAGCCATATTATGCTCATACGATCGACAGAACGACAATTACTATACTTATTACTCTTACTAGTATCAATCTAACTCATATTATTAGTCATATTATGCTTATATGATCAGCAGAACGACAATTACTATACTTATTACACTCACTATTATCAATCTAACTCATATTATTAACCATATTATGCAGATATGATCGACAGAACGACAATTACTATACTCACTACTCTTATTATTATCAATCTACCTCATATTATTAGCCATATTATGCTTATATGATCGATAGAACGACAATTACTATACTCATTACTCTTATTATTATCAATCTAACTCAAATTATTAGAAATATTGTGCTTATATGACCGAGAGATCCACTATTACTATACTCATTGCTCTTATTATTATCAATCTAACTCATATTATTAGCCATATTATGCTTATATGATCGATAGGACGACAATTACTATACTAATTAGTCTTATTACTATAAATCTCACTCATACTATTAGCCATATTATACTTATGTGATCGAAAGAACGATAATTACTATACCTATTACGCTTATTATTATCAATCTAACTCATATTATTAGCCATATTATGCTTATATGATCGATAGGAGGACAATTACTATACTCATTACTCTTATTATTATCAATCTAACTCATATTATTAGCCATATTGTGCTTATATGACCGAGAGATCCACAATTACTATACTCATTACTCTTATTATTATCAATCTAACTCATATTATTAGCCAAATTATACTTATATGATCGACAGAACGACAATTACTATACTTATTACTCTTATTATTATCAATCTAACTCATATTATTAACCATATTATGCTTATATGATCGATAGGACGACAATTACTATACTTATTACTCTTATTATTATCAATCTAACTCATACTATTAGCCATATTATACTTATGTGATCGAAAGAACGATAATTACTATACCTATTACGCTTATTATTATCAATCTAACTCATATTATTAGCCATATTATGATTATGTGATCGATAGAACGACAATTACTATACCTATTACTCTCATGATTATCAACCTAACTCATATTATTAGTCATATTATGCTTATATGACCGAGAGATCCACAATTACTAAACTCATTACTCTTATTATTATCAATCTAACTCATATTATTAGCCATATTATGCTTATATGATCGGTAGAACGATAATTACTATACCTATTACTCTTATTATTATCAATCTAACTCATATTATTAACCATATTATGCAGATATGATCGATAGAACGACAATTACTATACTCATTACACTTATTATTATCAATCTAGCTCATATTATTAGCCATATTATGCTTATATGATCGACAGAACGACAATTACTATTCTTCTTACACTCACTGTTATCAATCTAACTCATATTATTAACCATATTATGCAAATATGATCGATAGAACGACAATTACTATACTTATTACTCTTATTATTATCAATCTAACTCATATTATTAGCCATATTATGCTTATATGATCGATAGGAGGACAATCACTATACTTATTATTCTTATTTTTGTCAACCTAACTCATATTATTAGCCATATTATCCTTAAATGATCGATAGAACGACAATTACTATACTAATTAGTCTTATTATTATCAATCTAACTCATACTATTAGCCATATTATACTTATGTGATCGAAAGAACGATAATTACTATACCTATTACGCTTATTATTATCAATCTAACTCATACTATTAGCCATATTATACTTATGTGATCGAAAGAACGATAATTACTATACCTATTACGCTTATTATTATCAATCTAACTCATATTATTAGCCATATTATGCTTATGTGATCGATAGAACGACAATTACTATACTTATTACTCTCATTATTATCAACCTAACTCATATTATTAGTCATATTATGCTTATATGACCGGGAGATCCACAATTACTATACTCATTACTCTTATTATTATCAATCTAACTCATATTATTAGCCATATTATGCTTATATGATCGATAGAACGACAATTACTATACTTATTACTCTTATTATTATCAATCTAACTCATATTATTAGCCATATTATGCTTAAATGATCGACAGAACGACAATTACTACACTCATTACTCTTATTATTATCAATCTAACTCACATTATTAGCCATATTATGCTTATATGATCGACAGAACGACAATTACTATTCTTATTACACTCACTGTTATCAATCTAACTCATATTATTAGCTATATTATGCTCATACGATCGACAGAACGACAATTACTATACTTATTACTCTTACTTGTATCAATCTAACTCATATTATTAGTCATATTATGCTTATATGATCAGCAGAACGACAATTACTATACTTATTACACTCACTATTATCATTCTAACTCATATTATTAACCATATTATGCAGATATGATCGATAGAACGACAATTACTATACTCACTACTCTTATTATTATCAATCTACCTCATATTATTAGCCATATTATGCTTATATGATCGATAGAACGACAATTACTATACTCATTACTCTTATTGTTATCAATCTAACTCATATTATTAGAAATATTGTGCTTATATGACCGAGAGATCCACTATTACTATACTCATTGCTCTTATTATTATCAATCTAACTCATATTATTAGCCATATTATGCTTATATGATCGATAGGACGACAATTACTATACTCACTACTCTTATTATTATCAATCTAACTCATATTGTTAGCCATATTATGCTTATATGATCGATAGAACGACAATTACTATACTCATTACTCTTATTATTATCAATCTAACTCATATTATTAGCCATATTATGCTTATATGATCGACAGAACGACAATTACTATACTTATTACTCTTATTATTATCAATCTAACTCATATTATTAGCCATATTATGCTTAAATGATCGATAGAACGACAATTACTACACTCATTACTCTTATTATTATCAATCTAACTCATATTATTAGCCATATTATGCTTATATGATCGACAGAACGACAATTACTATTCTTATTGCACTCACTGTTATCAATCTAACTCATATTATTAGTCATATTATGCTTATATGATCAGCAGAACGACAATTACTATACTTATTACACTCACTATTATCAATCTAACTCATATTATTAACCATATTATGCAGATATGATCGATAGAACGACAATTACTATACTCATTGCTCTTATTATTATCAATCTAACTCATATTATTAGCCATATTATGCTTATATGATCGATAGGACGACAATTACTATACTCACTACTCTTATTATTATCAATCTAACTCATATTATTAGCCATATTATGCTTATGTGATCGATAGAACGACAATTACTATACTTATTACCCTCATTATTATCAACCTAACTCATATTATTAGTCATATTATGCTTATATGACCGGGAGATCCACAATTACTATACTCATTACTCTTATTATTATCAATCTAACTCATATTATTAGCCATATTATGCTTATATGATCGATAGAACGACAATTACTATACTTATTACTCTTATTATTATCAATCTAACTCATATTATTAGCCATATTATGCTTAAATGATCGATAGAACGACAATTACTACACTCATTACTCTTATTATTATCAATCTAACTCACATTATTAGCCATATTATGCTTATATGATCGACAGAACGACAATTACTATTCTTATTACACTCACTGTTATCAATCTAACTCATATTATTAGCCATATTATGCTCATACGATCGACAGAACGACAATTACTATACTTATTACTCTTACTAGTATCAATCTAACTCATATTATTAGTCATATTATGCTTATATGATCAGCAGAACGACAATTACTATACTTATTACACTCACTATTATCAATCTAACTCATATTATTAACCATATTATGCAGATATGATCGATAGAACGACAATTACTATACTCACTACTCTTATTATTATCAATCTACCTCATATTATTCGCCATATTATGCTTATATGATCGATAGAACGACAATTACTATACTCATTACTCTTATTATTATCAATCTAACTCATATTATTAGAAATATTGTGCTTATATGACCGAGAGATCCACTATTACTATACTCATTGCTCTTATTATTATCAATCTAACTCATATTATTAGCCATATTATGCTTATATGATCGATAGGACGACAATTACTATACTCACTACTCTTATTATTATCAATCTAACTCATATTGTTAGCCATATTATGCTTATATGATCGATAGAACGACAATTACTATACTCATTACTCTTATTATTATCAATCTAACTCATATTATTAGCCATATGATGCTTATATGATCGACAGAACGACAATTACTATACTTATTACTCTTATTATTCTCAATCTAACTCATATTATTAGCCATATTATGCTTATATGATCGACGGAACGACAATTACTATACTTATTACTCTCATTATTATCAACCTAACTCATATTATTAGTCATATTATGCTTATATGACCGAGAGATCCACAATTACTATACTCATTACTCTTATTATTATCAATCTAACTCATATTATTAGCCATATTATGCTTATATGATCGATAGGACGACAATTACTATACTTATTACTCTTGTTATTATCAATCTAACTCATATTATTAGCCATATTATGCTTATATGATCAGCAGAACGACAATTACTATACTTCTTACACTCACTATTATCAATCTAACTCATATTATTAGCCATATTATGCTTATATGATCGATAGAACGACAATGACTATACTTATTACTCTTATTATTATAAATCTAACTCATATTGTTAGCCATATAATGCTTATATGATCGATAGAACGACAATTACTATACTTATTACTCTTATTATTATCAATCTAACTCATATTATTAGCCATATTATGCTTATATGATCGACAGAACGACAATTACTATACTTATTACACTCACTATTATCAATCTAACTCATATTATTAACCATATTATGCAGATATGATCGATAGAACGGCAATTACTATACTCATTACTCTTATTATTATCAATCTAACTAATATTATTAACCATATTATGCAAATATGATCGATAGAGCGACAATTACTATACTCATTACTCTTATTATTATCAATCTAACTCATATTATTAGAAATATTGTGCTTATATGACCGAGAGATCCACTATTACTATACTCATTGCTCTTATTATTATCAATCTAACTCATATTATTAGCCATATTATGCTTATATGATCGATAGGACGACAATTACTATACTCACTACTCTTATTATTATCAATCTAACTCATATTGTTAGCCATATTATGCTTATATGATCGATAGAACGACAATTACTATACTCATTACTCTTATTATTATCAATCTAACTCATATTATTAGCCATATTATGCTTATATGATCGACAGAACGACAATTACTATACTTATTACTCTTATTATTATCAATCTAACTCATATTATTAGCCATATTATGCTTATATGATCGGTAGAACGATAATTACTATACCTATTACTCTTATTATTATTAATCTAACTCATATTCTTAACCATATTATGCAGATATGATCGATAGAACGACAATTACTATACTCATTACTCTTATTATTATCAATCTAATTCATATTATTAGCCATATTATGCTTATATGATCGATAGGACGACAATTACTATACTTATTACTCTTATTATTATCAATCTAACTCATATTATTAGCCATATTATGCTTATATGATCAGCAGAACGACAATTACTATACTTCTTAAACTCACTATTATCAATCTAACTCATATTATTAGCCATATTATGCTTATATGATCGATAGAACGACAATGACTATACTTATTACTCTTATTATTATAAATCTAACTCATATTGTTAGCCATATAATGCTTATATGATCGATAGAACGACAATTACTATACTTATTACTCTTATTATTATCAATCTAACTCATATTATTAGCCATATTATGCTTATATGATCGACAGAACGACAATTACTATACTTATTACACTCACTATTATCAATCTAACTCATATTATTAACCATATTATGCAGATATGATCGATAGAACGGCAATTACTATACTCATTACTCTTATTATTATCAATCTAACTAATATTATTAACCATATTATGCAAATATGATCGATAGAGCGACAATTACTATACTCATTACTCTTATTATTATCAATCTAACTCATATTATTAGCCATATTGTGCTTATATGACCGAGAGATCCACAATTACTATACTCATTACTCTTATTATTATCAATCTAACTCATATTATTAGCCAAATTATGCTTATATGATCGACAGAACGAAAATTACTATACTAATTAGTCTTATTATTATCAATCTAACTCATACTATTAGCCATATTATACTTATGTGATCGAAAGAACGATAATTACTATACCTATTACGCTTATTATTATCAATCTAACTCATATTATTAGCCATATTATGATTATGTGATCGATAGAACGACAATTACTATACCTATTACTCTCATGATTATCAACCTAACTCATATTATTAGTCATATTATGCTTATATGACCGAGAGATCCACAATTACTAAACTCATTACTCTTATTATTATCAATCTAACTCATTTTATGAGCCATATTATGCTTATATGATCGACAGAACGACAATTACTATACTTATTACTCTTATTATTATCAATCTAACTCATATTATTAGCCATATTATGCTTATATGATCGGTAGAACGATAATTACTATACCTATTACTCTTATTATTATCAATCTAACTCATATTATTAACCATATTATGCAGATATGATCGATAGAACGACAATTACTATACTCATTACTCTTATTATTATCAATCTAACTCATATTATTAGCCATATTATGCTTATATGATCGACAGAACGACAATTACTATTCTTCTTACACTCACTGTTATCAATCTAACTCATATTATTAACCATATTATGCAAATATGATCGATAGAACGACAATTACTATACTTATTACTCTTATTATTATCAATCTAACTCATATTATTAGCCATATTATGCTTATATGATCGATAGGAGGACAATCACTATACTTATTATTCTTATTTTTGTCAACCTAACTCATTTTATTAGCCATATTATGCTTAAATGATCGATAGAACGACAATTACTATACTAATTAGTCTTATTATTATCAATCTAACTCATACTATTAGCCATATTATACTTATGTGATCGAAAGAACGATAATTACTATACCTATTACGCTTATTATTATCAATCTAACTCATACTATTAGCCATATTATACTTATGTGATCGAAAGAACGATAATTACTATACCTATTACGCTTATTATTATCAATCTAACTCATATTATTAGCCATATTATGCCTTTGTGATCGATAGAACGACAATTACTATACTTATTACTCTCATTATTATCAACCTAACTCATATTATTAGTCATATTATGCTTATATGACCGGGAGATCCACAATTACTATACTCATTACTCTTATTATTATCAATCTAACTCATATTATTAGCCATATTATGCTTATATGATCGATAGGACGACAATTACTATACTTATTACTCTTATTATTATCAATCTAACTCATATTATTAGCCATATTATGCTTATATGATCGATAGAACGACAATGACTATACTTATTACTCTTATTATTATAAATCTAACTCATATTGTTAGCCATATAATGCTCATACGATCGACAGAACGACAATTACTATACTTATTACTCTTACTAGTATCAATCTAACTCATATTATTAGTCATATTATGCTTATATGATCAGCAGAACGACAATTACTATACTTATTACACTCACTATTATCAATCTAACTCATATTATTAACCATATTATGCAGATATGATCGACAGAACGACAATTACTATACTCACTACTCTTATTATTATCAATCTACCTCATATTATTAGCCATATTATGCTTATATGATCGATAGAACGACAATTACTATACTCACTACTCTTATTATTATCAATCTACCTCATATTATTCGCCATATTATGCTTATATGATCGATAGAACGACAATTACTATACTCATTACTCTTATTATTATCAATCTAACTCATATTATTAGAAATATTGTGCTTATATGACCGAGAGATCCACTATTACTATACTCATTGCTCTTATTATTATCAATCTAACTCATATTATTAGCCATATTATGCTTATATGATCGATAGGACGACAATTACTATACTCACTACTCTTATTATTATCAATCTAACTCATATTGTTAGCCATATTATGCTTATATGATCGATAGAACGACAATTACTATACTCATTACTCTTATTATTATCAATCTAACTCATATTATTAGCCATATGATGCTTATATGATCGACAGAACGACAATTACTATACTTATTACTCTTATTATTCTCAATCTAACTCATATTATTAGCCATATTATGCTTATATGATCGACGGAACGACAATTACTATACTTATTACTCTCATTATTATCAACCTAACTCATATTATTAGTCATATTATGCTTATATGACCGAGAGATCCACAATTACTATACTCATTACTCTTATTATTATCAATCTAACTCATATTATTAGCCATATTATGCTTATATGATCGATAGGACGACAATTACTATACTTATTACTCTTATTATTATCAATCTAACTCATATTATTAGCCATATTATGCTTATATGATCAGCAGAACGACAATTACTATACTTCTTACACTCACTATTATCAATCTAACTCATATTATTAGCCATATTATGCTTATATGATCGATAGAACGACAATGACTATACTTATTACTCTTATTATTATAAATCTAACTCATATTGTTAGCCATATAATGCTTATATGATCGATAGAACGACAATTACTATACTTATTACTCTTATTATTATCAATCTAACTCATATTATTAGCCATATTATGCTTATATGATCGACAGAACGACAATTACTATACTTATTACACTCACTATTATCAATCTAACTCATATTATTAACCATATTATGCAGATATGATCGATAGAACGGCAATTACTATACTCATTACTCTTATTATTATCAATCTAACTAATATTATTAACCATATTATGCAAATATGATCGATAGAGCGACAATTACTATACTCATTACTCTTATTATTATCAATCTAACTCATATTATTAGAAATATTGTGCTTATATGACCGAGAGATCCACTATTACTATACTCATTGCTCTTATTATTATCAATCTAACTCATATTATTAGCCATATTATGCTTATATGATCGATAGGACGACAATTACTATACTCACTACTCTTATTATTATCAATCTAACTCATATTGTTAGCCATATTATGCTTATATGATCGATAGAACGACAATTACTATACTCATTACTCTTATTATTATCAATCTAACTCATATTATTAGCCATATTATGCTTATATGATCGACAGAACGACAATTACTATACTCATTACTCTTATTATTATCAATCTAACTCATATTCTTAACCATATTATGCAGATATGATCGATAGAACGACAATTACTATACTCATTACTCTTATTATTATCAATCTAATTCATATTATTAGCCATATTATGCTTATATGATCGATAGGACGACAATTACTATACTTATTACTCTTATTATTATCAATCTAACTCATATTATTAGCCATATTATGCTTATATGATCAGCAGAACGACAATTACTATACTTCTTAAACTCACTATTATCAATCTAACTCATATTATTAGCCATATTATGCTTATATGATCGATAGAACGACAATGACTATACTTATTACTCTTATTATTATAAATCTAACTCATATTGTTAGCCATATAATGCTTATATGATCGATAGAACGACAATTACTATACTTATTACTCTTATTATTATCAATCTAACTCATATTATTAGCCATATTATGCTTATATGATCGACAGAACGACAATTACTATACTTATTACACTCACTATTATCAATCTAACTCATATTATTAACCATATTATGCAGATATGATCGATAGAACGGCAATTACTATACTCATTACTCTTATTATTATCAATCTAACTAATATTATTAACCATATTATGCAAATATGATCGATAGAGCGACAATTACTATACTCATTACTCTTATTATTATCAATCTAACTCATATTATTAGCCATATTGTGCTTATATGACCGAGAGATCCACAATTACTATACTCATTACTCTTATTATTATCAATCTAACTCATATTATTAGCCAAATTATGCTTATATGATCGACAGAACGAAAATTACTATACTAATTAGTCTTATTATTATCAATCTAACTCATACTATTAGCCATATTATACTTATGTGATCGAAAGAACGATAATTACTATACCTATTACGCTTATTATTATCAATCTAACTCATATTATTAGCCATATTATGATTATGTGATCGATAGAACGACAATTACTATACCTATTACTCTCATGATTATCAACCTAACTCATATTATTAGTCATATTATGCTTATATGACCGAGAGATCCACAATTACTAAACTCATTACTCTTATTATTATCAATCTAACTCATTTTATGAGCCATATTATGCTTATATGATCGACAGAACGACAATTACTATACTTATTACTCTTATTATTATCAATCTAACTCATATTATTAGCCATATTATGCTTATATGATCGGTAGAACGATAATTACTATACCTATTACTCTTATTATTATCAATCTAACTCATATTATTAACCATATTATGCAGATATGATCGATAGAACGACAATTACTATACTCATTACTCTTATTATTATCAATCTAACTCATATTATTAGCCATATTATGCTTATATGATCGACAGAACGACAATTACTATTCTTCTTACACTCACTGTTATCAATCTAACTCATATTATTAACCATATTATGCAAATATGATCGATAGAACGACAATTACTATACTTATTACTCTTATTATTATCAATCTAACTCATATTATTAGCCATATTATGCTTATATGATCGATAGGAGGACAATCACTATACTTATTATTCTTATTTTTGTCAACCTAACTCATTTTATTAGCCATATTATGCTTAAATGATCGATAGAACGACAATTACTATACTAATTAGTCTTATTATTATCAATCTAACTCATACTATTAGCCATATTATACTTATGTGATCGAAAGAACGATAATTACTATACCTATTACGCTTATTATTATCAATCTAACTCATACTATTAGCCATATTATACTTATGTGATCGAAAGAACGATAATTACTATACCTATTACGCTTATTATTATCAATCTAACTCATATTATTAGCCATATTATGCCTTTGTGATCGATAGAACGACAATTACTATACTTATTACTCTTATTATTATCAATCTAACTCATATTATTAGCCATATTATGCTTAAATGATCGATAGAACGACAATTACTACACTCATTACTCTTATTATTATCAATCTAACTCACATTATTAGCCATATTATGCTTATATGATCGACAGAACGACAATTACTATTCTTATTACACTCACTGTTATCAATCTAACTCATATTATTAGCTATATTATGCTCATACGATCGACAGAACGACAATTACTATACTTATTACTCTTACTTGTATCAATCTAACTCATATTATTAGTCATATTATGCTTATATGATCAGCAGAACGACAATTACTATACTTATTACACTCACTATTATCATTCTAACTCATATTATTAACCATATTATGCAGATATGATCGATAGAACGACAATTACTATACTCACTACTCTTATTATTATCAATCTACCTCATATTATTAGCCATATTATGCTTATATGATCGATAGAACGACAATTACTATACTCATTACTCTTATTGTTATCAATCTAACTCATATTATTAGAAATATTGTGCTTATATGACCGAGAGATCCACTATTACTATACTCATTGCTCTTATTATTATCAATCTAACTCATATTATTAGCCATATTATGCTTATATGATCGATAGGACGACAATTACTATACTCACTACTCTTATTATTATCAATCTAACTCATATTGTTAGCCATATTATGCTTATATGATCGATAGAACGACAATTACTATACTCATTACTCTTATTATTATCAATCTAACTCATATTATTAGCCATATTATGCTTATATGATCGACAGAACGACAATTACTATACTTATTACTCTTATTATTATCAATCTAACTCATATTATTAGCCATATTATGCTTAAATGATCGATAGAACGACAATTACTACACTCATTACTCTTATTATTATCAATCTAACTCATATTATTAGCCATATTATGCTTATATGATCGACAGAACGACAATTACTATTCTTATTGCACTCACTGTTATCAATCTAACTCATATTATTAGTCATATTATGCTTATATGATCAGCAGAACGACAATTACTATACTTATTACACTCACTATTATCAATCTAACTCATATTATTAACCATATTATGCAGATATGATCGATAGAACGACAATTACTATACTCATTGCTCTTATTATTATCAATCTAACTCATATTATTAGCCATATTATGCTTATATGATCGATAGGACGACAATTACTATACTCACTACTCTTATTATTATCAATCTAACTCATATTATTAGCCATATTATGCTTATGTGATCGATAGAACGACAATTACTATACTTATTACCCTCATTATTATCAACCTAACTCATATTATTAGTCATATTATGCTTATATGACCGGGAGATCCACAATTACTATACTCATTACTCTTATTATTATCAATCTAACTCATATTATTAGCCATATTATGCTTATATGATCGATAGAACGACAATTACTATACTTATTACTCTTATTATTATCAATCTAACTCATATTATTAGCCATATTATGCTTAAATGATCGATAGAACGACAATTACTACACTCATTACTCTTATTATTATCAATCTAACTCACATTATTAGCCATATTATGCTTATATGATCGACAGAACGACAATTACTATTCTTATTACACTCACTGTTATCAATCTAACTCATATTATTAGCCATATTATGCTCATACGATCGACAGAACGACAATTACTATACTTATTACTCTTACTAGTATCAATCTAACTCATATTATTAGTCATATTATGCTTATATGATCAGCAGAACGACAATTACTATACTTATTACACTCACTATTATCAATCTAACTCATATTATTAACCATATTATGCAGATATGATCGATAGAACGACAATTACTATACTCACTACTCTTATTATTATCAATCTACCTCATATTATTCGCCATATTATGCTTATATGATCGATAGAACGACAATTACTATACTCATTACTCTTATTATTATCAATCTAACTCATATTATTAGAAATATTGTGCTTATATGACCGAGAGATCCACTATTACTATACTCATTGCTCTTATTATTATCAATCTAACTCATATTGTTAGCCATATTATGCTTATATGATCGATAGAACGACAATTACTATACTCATTACTCTTATTATTATCAATCTAACTCATATTATTAGCCATATGATGCTTATATGATCGACAGAACGACAATTACTATACTTATTACTCTTATTATTCTCAATCTAACTCATATTATTAGCCATATTATGCTTATATGATCGACGGAACGACAATTACTATACTTATTACTCTCATTATTATCAACCTAACTCATATTATTAGTCATATTATGCTTATATGACCGAGAGATCCACAATTACTATACTCATTACTCTTATTATTATCAATCTAACTCATATTATTAGCCATATTATGCTTATATGATCGATAGGACGACAATTACTATACTTATTACTCTTATTATTATCAATCTAACTCATATTATTAGCCATATTATGCTTATATGATCAGCAGAACGACAATTACTATACTTCTTACACTCACTATTATCAATCTAACTCATATTATTAGCCATATTATGCTTATATGATCGATAGAACGACAATGACTATACTTATTACTCTTATTATTATAAATCTAACTCATATTGTTAGCCATATAATGCTTATATGATCGATAGAACGACAATTACTATACTTATTACTCTTATTATTATCAATCTAACTCATATTATTAGCCATATTATGCTTATATGATCGACAGAACGACAATTACTATACTTATTACACTCACTATTATCAATCTAACTCATATTATTAACCATATTATGCAGATATGATCGATAGAACGGCAATTACTATACTCATTACTCTTATTATTATCAATCTAACTAATATTATTAACCATATTATGCAAATATGATCGATAGAGCGACAATTACTATACTCATTACTCTTATTATTATCAATCTAACTCATATTATTAGAAATATTGTGCTTATATGACCGAGAGATCCACTATTACTATACTCATTGCTCTTATTATTATCAATCTAACTCATATTATTAGCCATATTATGCTTATATGATCGATAGGACGACAATTACTATACTCACTACTCTTATTATTATCAATCTAACTCATATTGTTAGCCATATTATGCTTATATGATCGATAGAACGACAATTACTATACTCATTACTCTTATTATTATCAATCTAACTCATATTATTAGCCATATTATGCTTATATGATCGACAGAACGACAATTACTATACTTATTACTCTTATTATTATCAATCTAACTCATATTATTAGCCATATTATGCTTATATGATCGGTAGAACGATAATTACTATACCTATTACTCTTATTATTATTAATCTAACTCATATTCTTAACCATATTATGCAGATATGATCGATAGAACGACAATTACTATACTCATTACTCTTATTATTATCAATCTAATTCATATTATTAGCCATATTATGCTTATATGATCGATAGGACGACAATTACTATACTTATTACTCTTATTATTATCAATCTAACTCATATTATTAGCCATATTATGCTTATATGATCAGCAGAACGACAATTACTATACTTCTTAAACTCACTATTATCAATCTAACTCATATTATTAGCCATATTATGCTTATATGATCGATAGAACGACAATGACTATACTTATTACTCTTATTATTATAAATCTAACTCATATTGTTAGCCATATAATGCTTATATGATCGATAGAACGACAATTACTATACTTATTACTCTTATTATTATCAATCTAACTCATATTATTAGCCATATTATGCTTATATGATCGACAGAACGACAATTACTATACTTATTACACTCACTATTATCAATCTAACTCATATTATTAACCATATTATGCAGATATGATCGATAGAACGGCAATTACTATACTCATTACTCTTATTATTATCAATCTAACTAATATTATTAACCATATTATGCAAATATGATCGATAGAGCGACAATTACTATACTCATTACTCTTATTATTATCAATCTAACTCATATTATTAGCCATATTGTGCTTATATGACCGAGAGATCCACAATTACTATACTCATTACTCTTATTATTATCAATCTAACTCATATTATTAGCCAAATTATGCTTATATGATCGACAGAACGAAAATTACTATACTAATTAGTCTTATTATTATCAATCTAACTCATACTATTAGCCATATTATACTTATGTGATCGAAAGAACGATAATTACTATACCTATTACGCTTATTATTATCAATCTAACTCATATTATTAGCCATATTATGATTATGTGATCGATAGAACGACAATTACTATACCTATTACTCTCATGATTATCAACCTAACTCATATTATTAGTCATATTATGCTTATATGACCGAGAGATCCACAATTACTAAACTCATTACTCTTATTATTATCAATCTAACTCATTTTATGAGCCATATTATGCTTATATGATCGACAGAACGACAATTACTATACTTATTACTCTTATTATTATCAATCTAACTCATATTATTAGCCATATTATGCTTATATGATCAGCAGAACGACAATTACTATACTTCTTAAACTCACTATTATCAATCTAACTCATATTATTAGCCATATTATGCTTATATGATCGATAGAACGACAATGACTATACTTATTACTCTTATTATTATAAATCTAACTCATATTGTTAGCCATATAATGCTTATATGATCGATAGAACGACAATTACTATACTTATTACTCTTATTATTATCAATCTAACTCATATTATTAGCCATATTATGCTTATATGATCGACAGAACGACAATTACTATACTTATTACACTCACTATTATCAATCTAACTCATATTATTAACCATATTATGCAGATATGATCGATAGAACGGCAATTACTATACTCATTACTCTTATTATTATCAATCTAACTAATATTATTAACCATATTATGCAAATATGATCGATAGAGCGACAATTACTATACTCATTACTCTTATTATTATCAATCTAACTCATATTATTAGCCATATTGTGCTTATATGACCGAGAGATCCACAATTACTATACTCATTACTCTTATTATTATCAATCTAACTCATATTATTAGCCAAATTATGCTTATATGATCGACAGAACGAAAATTACTATACTAATTAGTCTTATTATTATCAATCTAACTCATACTATTAGCCATATTATACTTATGTGATCGAAAGAACGATAATTACTATACCTATTACGCTTATTATTATCAATCTAACTCATATTATTAGCCATATTATGATTATGTGATCGATAGAACGACAATTACTATACCTATTACTCTCATGATTATCAACCTAACTCATATTATTAGTCATATTATGCTTATATGACCGAGAGATCCACAATTACTAAACTCATTACTCTTATTATTATCAATCTAACTCATTTTATGAGCCATATTATGCTTATATGATCGACAGAACGACAATTACTATACTTATTACTCTTATTATTATCAATCTAACTCATATTATTAGCCATATTATGCTTATATGATCGGTAGAACGATAATTACTATACCTATTACTCTTATTATTATCAATCTAACTCATATTATTAACCATATTATGCAGATATGATCGATAGAACGACAATTACTATACTCATTACTCTTATTATTATCAATCTAACTCATATTATTAGCCATATTATGCTTATATGATCGACAGAACGACAATTACTATTCTTCTTACACTCACTGTTATCAATCTAACTCATATTATTAACCATATTATGCAAATATGATCGATAGAACGACAATTACTATACTTATTACTCTTATTATTATCAATCTAACTCATATTATTAGCCATATTATGCTTATATGATCGATAGGAGGACAATCACTATACTTATTATTCTTATTTTTGTCAACCTAACTCATTTTATTAGCCATATTATGCTTAAATGATCGATAGAACGACAATTACTATACTAATTAGTCTTATTATTATCAATCTAACTCATACTATTAGCCATATTATACTTATGTGATCGAAAGAACGATAATTACTATACCTATTACGCTTATTATTATCAATCTAACTCATACTATTAGCCATATTATACTTATGTGATCGAAAGAACGATAATTACTATACCTATTACGCTTATTATTATCAATCTAACTCATATTATTAGCCATATTATGCCTTTGTGATCGATAGAACGACAATTACTATACTTATTACTCTCATTATTATCAACCTAACTCATATTATTAGTCATATTATGCTTATATGACCGAGAGATCCACAATTACTATACTCATTACTCTTATTATTATCAATCTAACTCATATTATTAGCCATATTATGCTTATATGATCGATAGAACGACAATTACTATACTTATTACTCTTATTATTATCAATCTAACTCATATTATTAGCCATATTATGCTTAAATGATCGATAGAACGACAATTACTACACTCATTACTCTTATTATTATCAATCTAACTCATATTATTAGCCATATTATGCTTATATGATCGACAGAACGACAATTACTATTCTTATTGCACTCACTGTTATCAATCTAACTCATATTATTAGTCATATTATGCTTATATGATCAGCAGAACGACAATTACTATACTTATTACACTCACTATTATCAATCTAACTCATATTATTAACCATATTATGCAGATATGATCGATAGAACGACAATTACTATACTCATTGCTCTTATTATTATCAATCTAACTCATATTATTAGCCATATTATGCTTATATGATCGATAGGACGACAATTACTATACTCACTACTCTTATTATTATCAATCTAACTCATATTATTAGCCATATTATGCTTATGTGATCGATAGAACGACAATTACTATACTTATTACTCTCATTATTATCAACCTAACTCATATTATTAGTCATATTATGCTTATATGACCGGGAGATCCACAATTACTATACTCATTACTCTTATTATTATCAATCTAACTCATATTATTAGCCATATTATGCTTATATGATCGACAGAACGACAATTACTATTCTTATTGCACTCACTGTTATCAATCTAACTCACATTATTAGCCATATTATGCTTATATGATCGACAGAACGACAATTACTATTCTTATTACACTCACTGTTATCAATCTAACTCATATTATTAGCCATATTATGCTCATACGATCGACAGAACGACAATTACTATATTTATTACTCTTACTAGTATCAATCTAACTCATATTATTAGTCATATTATGCTTATATGATCAGCAGAACGACAATTACTATACTTATTACACTCACTATTATCAATCTAACTCATATTATTAACCATATTATGCAGATATGATCGATAGAACGACAATTACTATACTCACTACTCTTATTATTATCAATCTACCTCATATTATTAGCCATATAATGCTTATATGATCGATAGAACGACAATTGCTATACTTATTACTCTTATTATTATCAATCTAACTCATATTATTAGCCATATTATGCTTATATGATCGACGGAACGACAATTACTATACTTATTACTCTTATTATTATCAATCTAACTCATATTATTAGCCATATTATGCTTATATGATCGGTAGAACGATAATTACTATACCTATTACTCTTATTATTATCAATTTAACTCATATTATTAGCCATATTATGCTTATATGATCGATAGGACGACAATTACTATACTCACTACTCTTATTATTATTAATCTAACTCATATTGTTAGCCATATTATGCTTATATGATCGATAGAACGACAATTACTATACTCATTACTCTTATTATTATCAATCTAACTCATATTATTAGCCATATGATGCTTATATGATCGACAGAACGACAATTACTATACTTATTACTCTTATTATTATCAATCTAACTCATAATATTAGCCATATTATGCTTATATGATCGGTAGAACGATAATTACTATACCTATTACTCTTATTATTATTAATCTAACTCATATTCTTAACCATATTATGCAGATATGATCGATAGAACGACAATTACTATACTCATTACTCTTATTATTATCAATCTAATTCATATTATTAGCCATATTATTCTTAATGATCGACAGAACGACAATTACTATTCTTCTTACACTCACTGTTATCAATCTAACTCATATTATTAACCATATTATGCAAATATCATCGATAGAACGACAATTACTATACTTATTACTCTTATTATTATCAATCTAACTCATATTATTAGCCATATTATGCTTATATGATCGATAGGAGGACAATCACTATACTTATTATTCTTATTTTTATCAACCTAGCTCATATTATTAGCCATATTATGCTTAAATGATCGATAGAACGACAATTACTATACTAATTAGTCTTATTATTATAAATCTCACTCATACTATTAGCCATATTATGCTTATATGATCGATAGGACGACAATTACTATACTCATTACTCTTATTATTATCAATCTAACTCATATTATTAGCCATATTATGCTTATATGATCGACGGAACGACAATTACTATACTTATTACTCTTATTATTATCAATCTAACTCATATTATTAGCCATATTATGCTTATATGATCGGTAGAACGATAATTACTATACCTATTACTCTTATTATTATCAATCTAACTCATATTATTAACCATATTATGCAGATATGATCGATAGAACGACAATTACTATACTCATTACTCTTATTATTATTAATCTATCTCATATTATTAGCCATATTATGCTTATATGATCGACAGAACGACAATTACTATTCCTCTTACACTCACTGTTATCAATCTAACTCATATTATTAGCCATATTGTGCTCATACGATCGACAGAACGACAATTACTATACCTATTACTCTTACTAGTATCAATCTAACTCATATTATTAGTCATATTATGCTTATATGATCGATAGAACGACAATTACTATACTCACTACTCTTATTATTAACAATCTAACTCATATTATTAGCCATATTATGCTTATATGATCGATAGGACGACAATTACTATACTTATTACTCTTATTATTATCAATCTAACTCATATTATTAGCCATATTACGCTTATATGATCAGCAGAACGACAATTACTATACTTCTTACACTCACTATTATCAATCTAACTCATATTATTAGCCATATTATGCTTATATGATCGATAGAACGACAATGACTATACTTATTACTCTTATTATTATAAATCTAACTCATATTGTTAGCCATATAATGCTTATATGATCGATAGAACGACAATTGCTATACTTATTACTCTTATTATTATCAATCTAACTCATATTATTAGCCATATTATGCTTATATGATCGACGGAACGACAATTACTATACTTATTACTCTTATTATTATCAATCTAACTCATATTATTAGCCATATTATGCTTATATGATCGGTAGAACGATAATTACTATACCTATTACTCTTATTATTATCAATCTAACTCATATTATTAACCATATTATGCAGATATGATCGATAGAACGACAATTACTATACTCATTACTCTTATTATTATTAATCTATCTCATATTATTAGCCATATTATGCTTATATGATCGACAGAACGACAATTACTATTCTTCTTACACTCACTGTTATCAATCTAACTCATATTATTAGCCATATTGTGCTCATACGATCGACAGAACGACAATTACTATACCTATTACTCTTACTAGTATCAATCTAACTCATATTATTAGTCATATTATGCTTATATGATCGATAGAACGACAATTACTATACTCACTACTCTTATTATTAACAATCTAACTCATATTATTAGCCATATTATGCTTATATGATCGATAGGACGACAATTACTATACTTATTACTCTTATTATTATCAATCTAACTCATATTATTAGCCATATTATGCTTATATGATCAGCAGAACGACAATTACTATACTTCTTACACTCACTATTATCAATCTAACTCATATTATTAGCCATATTATGCTTATATGATCGATAGAACGACAATGACTATACTTATTACTCTTATTATTATAAATCTAACTCATATTGTTAGCCATATAATGCTTATATGATCGATAGAACGACAATTGCTATACTTATTACTCTTATTATTATCAATCTAACTCATATTATTAGCCATATTATGCTTATATGATCGACAGAACGACAATTACTATACTTATTACACTCACTATTATCAATCTAACTCATATTATTAACCATATTATGCAGATATGATCGATAGAACGGCAATTACTATACTCATTACTCTTATTATTATCAATCTAACTAATATTATTAACCATATTATGCAAATATGATCGATAGAGCGACAATTACTATACTCATTACTCTTATTATTATCAATCTAACTCATATTATTAGCCATATTATGCTTATATGATCGATAGGACGACAATTACTATACTTATTACTCTTATTATTATCAATCTAACTCATACTATTAGCCATATTATGCTTATATGATCAGCAGAACGACAATTACTATACTTATTACACTCACTATTATTAATCTAACTCATATTATTAACCATATTATGCAGATATGATCGATGGAACGACAATTACTATACTTATTACTCATATTATTATCAACCTAACTCATATTATTAGCCATATTGTGCTTATCTGACCGAGAGATCCACAATTACTATACTCATTACACTTATTATTATCAATCTAACTCATATTATTAGCCATATTATGCTTATATGATCGATAGAACGACAATTACTATACTTATTACTCTTATTATTATCAATCTAACTCATATTATTAGCCATATTATGCTTATATGATCGATAGAACTACAATTACTATACTCACTATTCTTATTATTATCAATCTACCTCATATTATTAGCCATATTATGCTTATATGATCGATAGAACGACAATTACTATACTCATTACTCTTATTATTATCAATCTAACTCATATTATTAGCCATATTGTGCTTATATGACCGAGAGATCCACAATTACTATACTCATTACTCTTATTATTATCAATCTAACTCATATTATTAGCCAAATTATGCTTATATGATCGACAGAACGACAATTACTATACTTATTACTCTTATTATTATCAATCTAACTCATATGATTAGCCATATTATGCTTATATGATCGATAGAACGACAATTACTATACTAATTAGTCTTATTATTATCAATCTAACTCATACTATTAGCCATATTATACTTATGTGATCGAAAGAACGATAATTACTATACCTATTACGCTTATTATTATCAATCTAACTCATATTATTAGCCATACTATGATTATGTGATCGATAGAACGACAATTACTATACCTATTACTCTCATGATTATCAACCTAACTCATATTATTAGTCATATTATGCTTATATGACCGAGAGATCCACAATTACTAAACTCATTACTCTTACTATTATCAATCTAACTCATTTTATGAGCCATATTATGCTTATATGATCGACAGAACGACAATTACTATACTTATTACTCTTATTATTATCAATCTAACTCATATTATTAGCCATATTATGCTTATATGATCGGTAGAACGATAATTACTATACCTATTACTCTTATTATTATCAATCTAACTCATATTATTAACCATATTATGCAGATATGATCGATAGAACGACAATTACTATACTCATAACTCTTATTATTATCAATCTAACTCATATTATTAGCCATATTATGCTTATATGATCGACAGAACGACAATTACTATTCTTCTTACACTCACTGTTATCAATCTAACTCATATTATTAACCATATTATGCAAATATGATCGATAGAACGACAACTACTATACTTATTACTCTTATTATTATCAATCTAACTCATATTATTAGCCATATTATGCTTATATGATCGATAGGAGGACAATCACTATACTTATTATTCTTATTTTTGTCAACCTAACTCATATTATTAGCCATATTATGCTTAAATGATCGATAGAACGACAATTACTATACTAATTAGTCTTATTATTATCAATCTAACTCATACTATTAGCCATATTATACTTATGTGATCGAAAGAACGATAATTACTATACCTATTACGCTTATTATTATCAATCTAACTCATATTATGAGCCATATTATGCTTATGTGATCGATAGAACGACAATTACTATACTTATTACTCTCATTATTATCAACCTAACTCATATTATTAGTCATATTATGCTTATATGACCGGGAGATCCACAATTACTATACTCATTACTCTTATTATTATCAATCTAACTCATATTATTAGCCATATTATGCTTATATGATCGATAGAACGACAATTACTATACTTATTACTCTTATTATTATCAATCTAACTCATATTATTAGCCATATTATGCTTAAATGATCGATAGAACGACAATTACTACACTCATTACTCTTATTATTATCAATCTAACTCACATTATTAGCCATATTATGCTTATATGATCGACAGAACGACAATTACTATTCTTATTACACTCACTGTTATCAATCTATCTCATATTATTAGCTATATTATGCTCATACGATCGACAGAACGACAATTACTATACTTATTACTCTTACTAGTATCAATCTAACTCATATTATTAGTCATATTATGCTTATATGATCAGCAGAACGACAATTACTATACTTATTACACTCACTATTATCAATCTAACTCATATTATTAACCATATTATGCAGATATGATCGATAGAACGACAATTACTATACTCACTACTCTTATTATTATCAATCTACCTCATATTATTAGCCATATTATGCTTATATGATCGATAGAACGACAATTACTATACTCATTACTCTTATTATTATCAATCTAACTCATATTATTAGAAATATTGTGCTTATATGACCGAGAGATCCACTATTACTATACTCATTGCTCTTATTATTATCAATCTAACTCATATTATTAGCCATATTATGCTTATATGATCGATAGGACGACAATTACTATACTCACTACTCTTATTATTATCAATCTAACTCATATTGTTAGCCATATTATGCTTATATGATCGATAGAACGACAATTACTATACTCATTACTCCTATTATTATCAATCTAACTCATATTATTAGCCATATTATGCTTATATGATCGACAGAACGACAATTACTATACTTATTACTCTTATTATTATCAATCTAACTCATATTATTACCCATATTATGCTTATATGATCGGTAGAACGATAATTACTATACCTATTACTCTTATTATTATTAATCTAACTCATATTCTTAACCATATTATGCAGATATGATCGATAGAACGACAATTACTACACTCATTACTCTTATTATTATCAATCTAACTCATATTATTAGCCATATTATGCTTATATGATCGACAGAACGACAATTACTATTCTTATTAAACTCACTGTTATCAATCTAACTCATATTATTAGCCATATTATGCTCATACGATCGACAGAACGACAATTACTATACTTATTACTCTTACTAGTATCAATCTAACTCATATTATTAGTCATATTATGCTTATATGATCAGCAGAACGACAATTACTATACTTATTACACTCACTATTATCAATCTAACTCATATTATTAACCATATTATGCAGATATGATCGATAGAACGACAATTACTATACTCACTACTCTTATTATTATCAATCTACCTCATATTATTAGCCATATTATGCTTATATGATCGATAGAACGACAATTACTATACTCATTACTCTTATTATTATCAATCTAACTCATATTATTAGAAATATTGTGCTTATATGACCGAGAGATCCACTATTACTATACTCATTGCTCTTATTATTATCAATCTAACTCATATTATTAGCCATATTATGCTTATATGATCGATAGGACGACAATTACTATACTCACTACTCTTATTATTATCAATCTAACTCATATTGTTAGCCATATTATGCTTATATGATCGATAGAACGACAATTACTATACTCATTACTCTTATTATTATCAATCTAACTCATATTATTAGCCATATTATGCTTATATGATCGACAGAACGACAATTACTATACTTATTACTCTTATTATTATCAATCTAACTCATATTATTAGCCATATTATGTTTATATGATCGGTAGAACGATAATTACTATACCTATTACTCTTATTATTATTAATCTAACTCATATTCTTAACCATATTATGCAAATATGATCGATAGAACGACAATTACTATACTTATTACTCTTATTATTATCAATCTAACTCATATTATTAGCCATATTATGCTTATATGATCGATAGGAGGACAATCACTATACTTATTATTCTTATTTTTATCAACCTAACTCATATTATTAGCCATATTATGCTTCAATGATCGATAGAACGACAATTACTATACTAATTAGTCTTATTATTATCAATCTAACTCATACTATTAGCCTTATTATACTTATGTGATCGAAAGAACGATAATTACTATACCTATTACGCTTATTATTATCAATCTAACTCATATTATTAGCCATATTATGCTTATGTGATCGATCGAACGACAATTACTATACCTATTACTCTCATTATTATCAACCTAACTCATATTATTAGTCATATTATGCTTATATGACCGAGAGATCCACAATTACTATACACATTACTCTTATTATTATCAATCTAACTCATATTATTAGCCATATTATGCTTATGTGATCGATAGAACGACAATTACTATACTTATTACTCTTATTATTATCAATCTAACTCATATTATTAGCCATATTATGCTTATATGATCGATAGGACGACAATTACTATACTCATTACTCTTATTATTATCAATCTAACTCATATTATTAGCCATATTATGCTTATATGATCGATAGGACGACAATTACTATACTTATTACTCTTATTATTATCAATCTAACTCATATTATTAGTCATATTATGCTTATATGATCAGCAGAACGATAATTACTATACTTATTACACTCACTATTATCAATCTAACTCATATTATTAGCCATATTATGCTTAAATGATCGATAGAACGACAATTACTACACTCATTACTCTTATTATTATCAATCTAACTCACATTATTAGCCATATTATGCTTATATGATCGACAGAACGACAATTACTATTCTTATTACACTCACTGTTATCAATCTAACTCATATTATTAGCCATATTATGCTCATACGATCGACAGAACGACAATTACTATACTTATTACTCTTACTAGTATCAATCTAACTCATATTATTAGTCATATTATGCTTATATGATCAGCAGAACGACAATTACTATACTTATTACACTCACTATTATCAATCTAACTCATATTATTAACCATATTATGCAGATATGATCGACAGAACGACAATTACTATACTCACTACTCTTATTATTATCAATCTACCTCATATTATTAGCCATATTATGCTTATATGATCGATAGAACGACAATTACTATACTCATTACTCTTATTATTATCAATCTAACTCATATTATTAGAAATATTGTGCTTATATGACCGAGAGATCCACTATTACTATACTCATTGCTCTTATTATTATCAATCTAACTCATATTATTAGCCATATTATGCTTATATGATCGATAGGACGACAATTACTATACTAATTAGTCTTATTACTATAAATCTCACTCATACTATTAGCCATATTATACTTATGTGATCGAAAGAACGATAATTACTATACCTATTACGCTTATTATTATCAATCTAACTCATATTATTAGCCATATTATGCTTATATGATCGATAGGAGGACAATCACTATACTTATTATTCTTATTTTTATCAACCTAGCTCATATTATTAGCCATATTATGCTTAAATGATCGAGAGAACGACAATTACTATACTAATTAGTCTTATTATCATAAATCTCACTCATACTATTAGCCATATTATGCTTATATGATCGATAGGACGACAATTACTATACTCATTACTCTTATTATTATCAATCTAACTCATATTATTAGCCATATTATGCTTATATGATCGACGGAACGACAATTACTATACTTATTACTCTTATTATTATCAATCTAACTCATATTATTAGCCATATTATGCTTATATGATCAGCAGAACGACAATTACTATACTTATTACACTCACTATTATTAATCTAACTCATATTATTAACCATATTATGCAGATATGATCGATGGAACGACAATTACTATACTTATTACTCATATTATTATCAACCTAACTCATATTATTAGCCATATTGTGCTTATCTGACCGAGAGATCCACAATTACTATACTCATTACTCTTATTATTATCAATCTAACTCATATTATTAGCCATATTATGCTTATATGATCGATAGAACGACAATTACTATACTTATTACTCTTATTATTATCAATCTAACTCATATTATTAGCCATATTATGCTTATATGATCGATAGAACTACAATTACTATACTCACTATTCTTATTATTATCAATCTACCTCATATTATTAGCCATATTATGCTTATATGATCGATAGAACGACAATTACTATACTCATTACTCTTATTATTATCAATCTAACTCATATTATTAGCCATATTGTGCTTATATGACCGAGAGATCCACAATTACTATACTCATTACTCTTATTATTATCAATCTAACTCATACTATTAGCCATATTATACTTATGTGATCGAAAGAACGATAATTACTATACCTATTACGCTTATTATTATCAATCTAACTCATATTATTAGCCATATTATGATTATGTGATCGATAGAACGACAATTACTATACCTATTACTCTCATGATTATCAACCTAACTCATATTATTAGTCATATTATGCTTATATGACCGAGAGATCCACAATTACTAAACTCATTACTCTTATTATTATCAATCTAACTCATATTATTAGCCATATTATGCTTATATGATCGGTAGAACGATAATTACTATACCTATTACTCTTATTATTATCAATCTAACTCATATTATTAACCATATTATGCAGATATGATCGATAGAACGACAATTACTATACTCATTACACTTATTATTATCAATCTAGCTCATATTATTAGCCATATTATGCTTATATGATCGACAGAACGACAATTACTATTCTTCTTACACTCACTGTTATCAATCTAACTCATATTATTAACCATATTATGCAAATATGATCGATAGAACGGCAATTACTATACTTATTACTCTTATTATTATCAATCTAACTCATATTATTAGTCATATTATGCTTATATGATCGATAGGAGGACAATCACTATACTTATTATTCTTATTTTTGTCAACCTAACTCATATTATTAGCCATATTATGCTTAAATGATCGATAGAACGACAATTACTATACTAATTAGTCTTATTATTATCAATCTAACTCATACTATTAGCCATATTATACTTATGTGATCGAAAGAACGATAATTACTATACCTATTACGCTTATTATTATCAATCTAACTCATACTATTAGCCATATTATACTTATGTGATCGAAAGAACGATAATTACTATACCTATTACGCTTATTATTATCAATCTAACTCATATTATTAGCCATATTATGCTTATGTGATCGATAGAACGACAATTACTATACTTATTACTCTCATTATTATCAACCTAACTCATATTATTAGTCATATTATGCTTATATGACCGGGAGATCCACAATTACTATACTCATTACTCTTATTATTATCAATCTAACTCATATTATTAGCCATATTATGCTTATATGATCGATAGAACGACAATTACTATACTTATTACTCTTATTATTATCAATCTAACTCATATTATTAGCCATATTATGCTTAAATGATCGATAGAACGACAATTACTACACTCATTACTCTTATTATTATCAATCTAACTCACATTATTAGCCATATTATGCTTATATGATCGACAGAACGACAATTACTATTCTTATTACACTCACTGTTATCAATCTAACTCATATTATTAGCTATATTATGCTCATACGATCGACAGAACGACAATTACTATACTTATTACTCTTACTTGTATCAATCTAACTCATATTATTAGTCATATTATGCTTATATGATCAGCAGAACGACAATTACTATACTTATTACACTCACTATTATCATTCTAACTCATATTATTAACCATATTATGCAGATATGATCGATAGAACGACAATTACTATACTCACTACTCTTATTATTATCAATCTACCTCATATTATTAGCCATATTATGCTTATATGATCGATAGAACGACAATTACTATACTCATTACTCTTATTATTATCAATCTAACTCATATTATTAGAAATATTGTGCTTATATGACCGAGAGATCCACTATTACTATACTCATTGCTCTTATTATTATCAATCTAACTCATATTATTAGCCATATTATGCTTATATGATCGATAGAACGACAATTACTATACTTATTACTCTTATTATTATCAATCTAACTCATATTATTAGCCATATTATGCTTAAATGATCGATAGAACGACAATTACTACACTCATTACTCTTATTATTATCAATCTAACTCACATTATTAGCCATATTATGCTTATATGATCGACAGAACGACAATTACTATTCTTATTACACTCACTGTTATCAATCTAACTCATATTATTAGCTATATTATGCTCATACGATCGACAGAACGACAATTACTATACTTATTACTCTTACTAGTATCAATCTAACTCATATTATTAGTCATATTATGCTTATATGATCAGCAGAACGACAATTACTATACTTATTACACTCACTATTATCAATCTAACTCATATTATTAACCATATTATGCAGATATGATCGATAGAACGACAATTACTATACTCACTACTCTTATTATTATCAATCTACCTCATATTATTAGCCATATTATGCTTATATGATCGATAGAACGACAATTACTATACTCATTACTCTTATTATTATCAATCTAACTCATATTATTAGAAATATTGTGCTTATATGACCGAGAGATCCACTATTACTATACTCATTGCTCTTATTATTATCAATCTAACTCATATTATTAGCCATATTATGCTTATATGATCGATAGGACGACAATTACTATACTCACTACTCTTATTATTATCAATCTAACTCATATTGTTAGCCATATTATGCTTATATGATCGATAGAACGACAATTACTATACTCATTACTCCTATTATTATCAATCTAACTCATATTATTAGCCATATTATGCTTATATGATCGACAGAACGACAATTACTATACTTATTACTCTTATTATTATCAATCTAACTCATATTATTACCCATATTATGCTTATATGATCGGTAGAACGATAATTACTATACCTATTACTCTTATTATTATTAATCTAACTCATATTCTTAACCATATTATGCAGATATGATCGATAGAACGACAATTACTACACTCATTACTCTTATTATTATCAATCTAACTCATATTATTAGCCATATTATGCTTATATGATCGACAGAACGACAATTACTATTCTTATTAAACTCACTGTTATCAATCTAACTCATATTATTAGCCATATTATGCTCATACGATCGACAGAACGACAATTACTATACTTATTACTCTTACTAGTATCAATCTAACTCATATTATTAGTCATATTATGCTTATATGATCAGCAGAACGACAATTACTATACTTATTACACTCACTATTATCAATCTAACTCATATTATTAACCATATTATGCAGATATGATCGATAGAACGACAATTACTATACTCACTACTCTTATTATTATCAATCTACCTCATATTATTAGCCATATTATGCTTATATGATCGATAGAACGACAATTACTATACTCATTACTCTTATTATTATCAATCTAACTCATATTATTAGAAATATTGTGCTTATATGACCGAGAGATCCACTATTACTATACTCATTGCTCTTATTATTATCAATCTAACTCATATTATTAGCCATATTATGCTTATATGATCGATAGGACGACAATTACTATACTCACTACTCTTATTATTATCAATCTAACTCATATTGTTAGCCATATTATGCTTATATGATCGATAGAACGACAATTACTATACTCATTACTCTTATTATTATCAATCTAACTCATATTATTAGCCATATTATGCTTATATGATCGACAGAACGACAATTACTATACTTATTACTCTTATTATTATCAATCTAACTCATATTATTAGCCATATTATGTTTATATGATCGGTAGAACGATAATTACTATACCTATTACTCTTATTATTATTAATCTAACTCATATTCTTAACCATATTATGCAAATATGATCGATAGAACGACAATTACTATACTTATTACTCTTATTATTATCAATCTAACTCATATTATTAGCCATATTATGCTTATATGATCGATAGGAGGACAATCACTATACTTATTATTCTTATTTTTATCAACCTAACTCATATTATTAGCCATATTATGCTTCAATGATCGATAGAACGACAATTACTATACTAATTAGTCTTATTATTATCAATCTAACTCATACTATTAGCCTTATTATACTTATGTGATCGAAAGAACGATAATTACTATACCTATTACGCTTATTATTATCAATCTAACTCATATTATTAGCCATATTATGCTTATGTGATCGATCGAACGACAATTACTATACCTATTACTCTCATTATTATCAACCTAACTCATATTATTAGTCATATTATGCTTATATGACCGAGAGATCCACAATTACTATACACATTACTCTTATTATTATCAATCTAACTCATATTATTAGCCATATTATGCTTATGTGATCGATAGAACGACAATTACTATACTTATTACTCTTATTATTATCAATCTAACTCATATTATTAGCCATATTATGCTTATATGATCGATAGGACGACAATTACTATACTCATTACTCTTATTATTATCAATCTAACTCATATTATTAGCCATATTATGCTTATATGATCGATAGGACGACAATTACTATACTTATTACTCTTATTATTATCAATCTAACTCATATTATTAGTCATATTATGCTTATATGATCAGCAGAACGATAATTACTATACTTATTACACTCACTATTATCAATCTAACTCATATTATTAGCCATATTATGCTTAAATGATCGATAGAACGACAATTACTACACTCATTACTCTTATTATTATCAATCTAACTCACATTATTAGCCATATTATGCTTATATGATCGACAGAACGACAATTACTATTCTTATTACACTCACTGTTATCAATCTAACTCATATTATTAGCCATATTATGCTCATACGATGGACAGAACGACAATTACTATACTTATTACTCTTACTAGTATCAATCTAACTCATATTATTAGTCATATTATGCTTATATGATCAGCAGAACGACAATTACTATACTTATTACACTCACTATTATCAATCTAACTCATATTATTAACCATATTATGCAGATATGATCGACAGAACGACAATTACTATACTCACTACTCTTATTATTATCAATCTACCTCATATTATTAGCCATATTATGCTTATATGATCGATAGAACGACAATTACTATACTCATTACTCTTATTATTATCAATCTAACTCATATTATTAGAAATATTGTGCTTATATGACCGAGAGATCCACTATTACTATACTCATTGCTCTTATTATTATCAATCTAACTCATATTATTAGCCATATTATGCTTATATGATCGATAGGACGACAATTACTATACTAATTAGTCTTATTACTATAAATCTCACTCATACTATTAGCCATATTATACTTATGTGATCGAAAGAACGATAATTACTATACCTATTACGCTTATTATTATCAATCTAACTCATATTATTAGCCATATTATGCTTATATGATCGATAGGAGGACAATCACTATACTTATTATTCTTATTTTTATCAACCTAGCTCATATTATTAGCCATATTATGCTTAAATGATCGAGAGAACGACAATTACTATACTAATTAGTCTTATTATCATAAATCTCACTCATACTATTAGCCATATTATGCTTATATGATCGATAGGACGACAATTACTATACTCATTACTCTTATTATTATCAATCTAACTCATATTATTAGCCATATTATGCTTATATGATCGACGGAACGACAATTACTATACTTATTACTCTTATTATTATCAATCTAACTCATATTATTAGCCATATTATGCTTATATGATCAGCAGAACGACAATTACTATACTTATTACACTCACTATTATTAATCTAACTCATATTATTAACCATATTATGCAGATATGATCGATGGAACGACAATTACTATACTTATTACTCATATTATTATCAACCTAACTCATATTATTAGCCATATTGTGCTTATCTGACCGAGAGATCCACAATTACTATACTCATTACTCTTATTATTATCAATCTAACTCATATTATTAGCCATATTATGCTTATATGATCGATAGAACGACAATTACTATACTTATTACTCTTATTATTATCAATCTAACTCATATTATTAGCCATATTATGCTTATATGATCGATAGAACTACAATTACTATACTCACTATTCTTATTATTATCAATCTACCTCATATTATTAGCCATATTATGCTTATATGATCGATAGAACGACAATTACTATACTCATTACTCTTATTATTATCAATCTAACTCATATTATTAGCCATATTGTGCTTATATGACCGAGAGATCCACAATTACTATACTCATTACTCTTATTATTATCAATCTAACTCATACTATTAGCCATATTATACTTATGTGATCGAAAGAACGATAATTACTATACCTATTACGCTTATTATTATCAATCTAACTCATATTATTAGCCATATTATGATTATGTGATCGATAGAACGACAATTACTATACTTATTACTCTCATTATTATCAACCTAACTCATATTATTAGTCATATTATGCTTATATGACCGGGAGATCCACAATTACTATACTCATTACTCTTATTATTATCAATCTAACTCATATTATTAGCCATATTATGCTTATATGATCGATAGAACGACAATTACTATACTTATTACTCTTATTATTATCAATCTAACTCATATTATTAGCCATATTATGCTTAAATGATCGATAGAACGACAATTACTACACTCATTACTCTTATTATTATCAATCTAACTCACATTATTAGCCATATTATGCTTATATGATCGACAGAACGACAATTACTATTCTTATTACACTCACTGTTATCAATCTAACTCATATTATTAGCTATATTATGCTCATACGATCGACAGAACGACAATTACTATACTTATTACTCTTACTTGTATCAATCTAACTCATATTATTAGTCATATTATGCTTATACGATCAGCAGAACGACAATTACTATACTTATTACACTCACTATTATCATTCTAACTCATATTATTAACCATATTATGCAGATATGATCGATAGAACGACAATTACTATACTCACTACTCTTATTATTATCAATCTACCTCATATTATTAGCCATATTATGCTTATATGATCGATAGAACGACAATTACTATACTCATTACTCTTATTATTATCAATCTAACTCATATTATTAGAAATATTGTGCTTATATGACCGAGAGATCCACTATTACTATACTCATTGCTCTTATTATTATCAATCTAACTCATATTATTAGCCATATTATGCTTATATGATCGATAGGACGACAATTACTATACTCACTACTCTTATTATTATCAATCTAACTCATATTGTTAGCCATATTATGCTTATATGATCGATAGAACGACAATTACTATACTCATTACTCTTATTATTATCAATCTAACTCATATTATTAGCCATGTGATGCTTATATGATCGACAGAACGACAATTACTATACTTATTACTCTTATTATTATCAATCTAACTCATATTATTAGCCATATTATGCTTATATGATCGGTAGAACGATAATTACTATACCTATTACTCTTATTATTATTAATCTAACTCATATTCTTAACCATATTATGCAGATATGATCGATAGAACGACAATTACTATACTCATTACTCTTATTATTATCAATCTAATTCATATTATTAGCCATATTATTCTTATATGATCGACAGAACGACAATTACTATTCTTCTTACACTCACTGTTATCAATCTAACTCATATTATTAACCATATTATGCAAATATGATCGATAGAACGACAATTACTATACTTATTACTCTTATTATTCTCAATCTAACTCATATTATTAGCCATATTATGCTTATATGATCGATAGGAGGACAATCACTATACTTATTATTCTTATTTTTATCAACCTAGCTCATATTATTAGCCATATTATGCTTAAATGATCGATAGAACGACAATTACTATACTAATTAGTCTTATTATTATAAATCTCACTCATACTATTAGCCATATTATGCTTATATGATCGATAGGACGACAATTACTATACTCATTACTCTTATTATTATCAATCTAACTCATATTATTAGCCATATTATGCTTATATGATCGACGGAACGACAATTACTATACTTATTACTCTTATTATTATCAATCTAACTCATATTATTAGCCATATTATGCTTATATGATCGGTAGAACGATAATTACTATACCTATTACTCTTATTATTATCAATCTAACTCATATTATTAACCATATTATGCAGATATGATCGATAGAACGACAATTACTATACTCATTACTCTTATTATTATTAATCTATCTCATATTATTAGCCATATTATGCTTATATGATCGACAGAACGACAATCACTATACTTACTACTCTTATTATTATCAATCTAACTCATATTATTAGCCATATTGTGCTTATATGACCGAGAGATCCACAATTACTATACTCATTACTCTTATTATTATCAATCTAACTCATTTTATTAGCCATATTATGCTTATATGATCGACAGAACGACAATTACTATACTTATTACTCTTATTATTATCAATCTAACTCATATTATTAGCCATATTATGCTTATATGATCGTTAGAACGATAATTACTATACCTATTACTCTTATTATTATCAATCTAACTCATATTATTAACCATATTATGCAGATATGATCGATAGAACGACAATTACTATACTCATTACTCTTATTATTATCAATCTAACCCATATTATTAGTCATATTATGCTTATATGACCGAGAGATCCACAATTACTATACTCATTACTCTTATTATTATGAATCTAACTCATATTATTAGCCATATTATGCTTATATGATCGATAGAACGACAATTACTATACTTATTACTCCTATTATTATCAATCTAACTCATGTTATTAGCCATATTATGCTTATATGATCGATAGGACGACAATTACTATACTCACTACTCTTATTATTATCAATCTATCTCATATTATTAGCCATATTATGCTTAAATGATCGATAGAACGACAATTACTATACTCATTACTCTTATTATTATCAATCTAACTCATATTATTAGCCATATTATGCTTATATGATCGACAGAACGACAATTACTATTCTCATTACACTCACTGTTATCAATCTAACTCATATTATTAGCCATATTATGCTCATAGGATGGACAGAACGACAATTACTATACTTATTACTCTTACTAGTATCAATCTAACTCATATTATTAGTCATATTATGCTTATATGATCAGCAGAACGACAATTACTATACTAATGACACTCACTATTATCAATCTAACTCATATTATTAGCCATATTATGCTTATATGATCGATAGGACGACAATTACTATACTCACTACTCTTATTATTATCAATCTTACTCATATTATTAGCCATATTATGCTTACATGATCGATAGAACGACAATTACTATACTCATTACTCTTATTATTATCAATCTAACTCATACTATTAGCCATATTATGCTTATATGATCGATAGAACGACAATTACTATACTTATTACTCTTATTATTATAAATCTAACTCATATTATTAGCCATATAATGCTTATATGATCGATAGAACGACAATTACTATACTCATTACTCTTATTATTATCAATCTAACTCATATTATTAGCCATATTATGCTTATATGATCGACAGAACGACAATCACTATACTTACTACTCTTATTATTATCAATCTAACTCATATTATTAGCCATATTATGATTATGTGATCGATAGAACGACAATTACTATACTTATTACACTCACTATTATCAATCTAACTCATATTATTAACCATATTATGCAGATATGATCGATAGCACGACATTTACTATACTTATTACTCTTATTATTATCAAACTAACTCATATTATTAGCCATATTATGCTTATATGATCGATAGAACGACAATTACTATACTAATTAGTCTTATTATTATAAATCTAACTCATACTATTAGCCATATTATACTTATGTGATCGAAAGAACGATAATTACTATACCTATTACGCTTATTATTATCAATCTAACTCATATTATTCGCCATATTATGCTTATATGATCGATAGGAGGACAATCACTATACTTATTATTCTTATTTTTATCAACCTAGCTCATATTATTAGCCATATTATGCTTAAATGATCGATAGAACGACAATTACTATACTAATTAGTCTTATTATTATAAATCTCACTCATACTATTAGCCATATTATGCTTATATGATCGATAGGACGACAATTACTATACTCATTACTCTTATTATTATCAATCTAACTCATATTATTAGCCATATTATGCTTATATGATCGACGGAACGACAATTACTATACTTATTACTCTTATTATTATCAATCTAACTCATATTATTAGCCATATTATGCTTATATGATCGGTAGAACGATAATTACTATACCTATTACTCTTATTATTATCAATCTAACTCATATTATTAACCATATTATGCAGATATGATCGATAGAACGACAATTACTATACTCATTACTCTTATTATTATCAATCTATCTCATATTATTAGCCATATTATGCTTATATGATCGACAGAACGACAATTACTATTCTTCTTACACTCACTGTTATCAATCTAACTCATATTATTAGCCATATTATGCAGATATGATCGATGGAACGACAATTACTATACTTATTACTCATATTATTATCAACCTAACTCATATTATTAGCCATATTGTGCTTATCTGACCGAGAGATCCACAATTACTATACTCATTACTCTTATTATTATCAATCTAACTCATATTATTAGCCATATTATGCTTATATGATCGATAGAACGACAATTACTATACTTATTACTCTTATTATTATCAATCTAACTCATATTATTAGCCATATTATGCTTATATGATCGATAGAACTACAATTACTATACTCACTATTCTTATTATTATCAATCTACCTCATATTATTAGCCATATTATGCTTATATGATCGATAGAACGACAATTACTATACTCATTACTCTTATTATTATCAATCTAACTCATATTATTAGCCATATTGTGCTTATATGACCGAGAGATCCACAATTACTATACTCATTACTCTTATTATTATCAATCTAACTCATATTATTAGCCAAATTATGCTTATATGATCGACAGAACGACAATTACTATACTTATTACTCTTATTATTATCAATCTAACTCATATTATTAGCCATATTATGCTTATATGATCGATAGAACGACAATTACTATACTAATTAGTCTTATTATTATCAATCTAACTCATACTATTAGCCATATTATACTTATGTGATCGAAAGAACGATAATTACTATACCTATTACGCTTATTATTATCAATCTAACTCATATTATTAGCCATATTATGATTATGTGATCGATAGAACGACAATTACTATACCTATTACTCTCATGATTATCAACCTAACTCATATTATTAGTCATATTATGCTTATATGACCGAGAGATCCACAATTACTAAACTCATTACTCTTATTATTATCAATCTAACTCATATTATTAGCCATATTATGCTTATATGATCGGTAGAACGATAATTACTATACCTATTACTCTTATTATTATCAATCTAACTCATATTATTAACCATATTATGCAGATATGATCGATAGAACGACAATTACTATACTTATTACTCTTATTATTATCAATCTAACTCATATTATTAGCCATATTATGCTTATATGATCGATAGGAGGACAATCACTATACTTATTATTCTTATTTTTGTCAACCTAACTCATATTATTAGCCATATTATGCTTATATGATCGATAGAACGACAATTACTATACTAATTAGTCTTATTATTATCAATCTAACTCATACTATTAGCCATATTATACTTATGTGATCGAAAGAACGATAATTACTATACCTATTACGCTTATTATTATCAATCTAACTCATACTATTAGCCATATTATACTTATGTGATCGAAAGAACGATAATTACTATACCTATTACGCTTATTATTATCAATCTAACTCATATTATTAGCCATATTATGCTTATGTGATCGATAGAACGACAATTACTATACTTATTACTCTCATTATTATCAACCTAACTCATATTATTAGTCATATTATGCTTATATGACCGGGAGATCCACAATTACTATACTCATTACTCTTATTATTATCAATCTAACTCATATTATTAGCCATATTATGCTTATATGATCGATAGAACGACAATTACTATACTTATTACTCTTATTATTATCAATCTAACTCATATTATTAGCCATATTATGCTTATATGATCGATAGGACGACAATTACTATACTTATTACTCTTATTATTATCAATCTAACTCATATTATTAGCCATATTATGCTTATATGATCGGTAGAACGATAATTACTATACCTATTACTCTTATTATTATTAATCTAACTCATATTCTTAACCATATTATGCAGATATGATCGATAGAACGACAATTACTATACTCATTACTCTTATTATTATCAATCTAATTCATATTATTAGCCATATTGTGCTTATATGATCGATAGAACGACAATTACTATACTCATTACTCTTATTATTATCAATCTAACTCATATTATTAGAAATATTGTGCTTATATGACCGAGAGATCCACTATTACTATACTCATTGCTCTTATTATTATCAATCTAACTCATATTATTAGCCATATTATGCTTATATGATCGATAGGACGACAATTACTATACTAATTAGTCTTATTATTATAAATCTCACTCATACTATTAGCCATATTATACTTGTGTGATCGAAAGAACGATAATTACTATACCTATTACGCTTATTATTATCAATCTAACTCATATTATTAGCCATATTATGCTTATATGATCGATAGGAGGACAATCACTATACTTATTATTCTTATTTTTATCAACCTAGCTCATATTATTAGCCATATTATGCTTATATGATCGATAGGACGACAATTACTATACTCATTGCTCTTATTATTATCAATCTAACTCATATTATTAGCCATATTATGCTTATATGATCGACGGAAGGACAATTACTATACTTATTACTCTTATTATTATCAATCTAACTCATATTATTAGCCATATTATGCTTATATGATCGGTAGAACGATAATTACTATACCTATTACTCTTATTATTATCAATCTAACTCATATTATTAACCATATTATGCAGATATGATCGATAGAACGACAATTACTATACTCATTACTCTTATTATTATCAATCTATCTCATATTATTAGCCATATTATGCTTATATGATCGACAGAACGACAATTACTATTCTTCTTACACTCACTGTTATCAATCTAACTCATATTATTAGCCATATTGTGCTCATACGATCGACAGAACGACAATTACTATACCTATTACTCTTACTAGTATCAATCTAACTCATATTATTAGTCATATTATGCTTATATGATCGATAGAACGACAATTACTATACTCACTACTCTTATTATTATCAATCTAACTCATATTATTAGCCATATTATGCTTATATGATCGGTAGAACGATAATTACTATACCTATTACTCTTATTATTATCAATCTAACTCATATTATTAACCATATTATGCAGATATGATCGATAGAACGACAATTACTATACTCATTACTCTTATTATTATCAATCTATCTCATATTATTAGCCATATTATGCTTATATGATCGACAGAACGACAATTACTATTCTTCTTACACTCACTGTTATCAATCTAACTCATATTATTAGCCATATTGTGCTCATACGATCGACAGAACGACAATTACTATACCTATTACTCTTACTAGTATCAATCTAACTCATATTATTAGTCATATTATGCTTATATGATCGATAGAACGACAATTACTATACTCACTACTCTTATTATTATCAATCTAACTCATATTATTAGCCATATTATGCTTATATGATCGATAGGACGACAATTACTATACTTATTACTCTTATTATTATCAATCTAACTCATATTATTAGCCATATTATGCTTATATGATCAGCAGAACGACAATTACTATACTTCTTACACTCACTATTATCAATCTAACTCATATTATTAGCCATATTATGCTTATATGATCGATAGAACGACAATGACTATACTTATTACTCTTATTATTATAAATCTA
>NW_027473638.1:0-126031 GCF_050947335.1 Megachile rotundata
TTACTATACTCATTACTCTTATCATTATCAATCTAACTCATGCTATTAGCCATATTATGGTTACATGATCGATATAACGACAATTACTATACTTATTACTCTTATTATTATCAATCTAACTCATATTATTAACCATATTATGCAGATATGATCGATAGAACGACAATTACTATACTTATTACTCTTATTATTATCAATCTAACTCATATTATTAGCCATATTGTGCGTATACGATCGATAGAACGACAATTACTATACTTATTACTCTTATTAATATAAATCTAACTCATATTATTAGCCATATTATGCTTATATGATCGATAGAACGAGAATTACTATACTTATTACTCTTATTATTATCAATCTAACTCATATTATTAAGCATATTATGCAGATATGATCGATAGAACGACAATTACTATACTTATTACTCTTATTATTATCAATCTAACTCATATTATTAACCATATTATGCAGATATGATCGATCGAACGACAATGACTATACTCATTACTCTTATTATTATCAATCTAACTCATATTATTAGCCATATTGTGATTACATGAGCGATAGAACGACAATTACTATATTTATTACACTCACTATTATCAATCTAACTCATATTATTGACCATATTATGCAGATATGATCGATAGAACGACAATTACTATACCCATTACTCTTATTATTATCAATCTAACTCATGCTATTAGCCATATTATGGTTACATGATCGATATAACGACAATTACTATACTTATTACTCTTATTATTATCAATCTAACTCATATTATTAACCATATTATGCAGATATGATCGATAGAACGACAATTACTATACTTATTACTCTTATTATTATCAATCTAACTCATATTATTAGCCATATTATGCTTATATGATCGATAGAACGAGAATTACTATACTCACTACTCTTAGTATTATCAATCTAACTCATATTATTAGCCATATTATGGTTATATGATCGATAGAACTACAATTACTATACTCATTACTCTTATTATTATCAATCCAACTCATGCTATTAGCCATATTATGGTTATATGATCGATATAACGACAATTACTATACTTATTACTCTTATTATTATCAATCTAACTCATATTATTAAGCATATTATGCAGATATGATCGATAGAACGACAATTACTATACTTACTACTCTTATTATTATCAACCTAACTCATATTATTAGCCATATTGTGCTTATATGATCGATAGAACGACAATTACTATACTTATTACTCTTATTATTATAAATCTAACTCATATTATTAGCCATATTATGCTTATATGATCGATAGAACGAGAATTACTATACTCACTACTCTTAGTATCATCAATCTAACTCATATTATTAGCCATATTAGGCTTATATGATCGATAGTACGACAATTACTATACTCATTACTCTTATTATTATCAATCTAACTCATGCTATTAGCCATATTATGGTTATATGATCGATATAACGACAATTACTATACTTATTACTCTTATTATTATCAATCTAACTCATATTATTAAGCATATTATGCAGATATGATCGATAGAACGACAATTACTATACTTATTACTCTTATTATTATCAATCTAACTCATATTATTAGCCATATTGTGCTTATATGATCGATAGAACGACAATTACTATACTTATTACTCTTATTATTATCAATCTAACTCATATTATTAGCCATATTATGCTTATATGATCGATAGAACTACAATTACTATACTCATTACTCTTATTATTATCAATCCAACTCATGCTATTAGCCATATTATGGTTATATGATCGATATAACGACAATTACTATACTTATTACTCTTATTATTATCAATCTAACTCATATTATTAAGCATATTATGCAGATATGATCGATATAACGACAATTACTATACTTATTAAGCTTATTATTATCAATCTAACTCATATTATTACCCATATTATGCTGATATGATCGATAGAACGACATTCACTATACTTATTACACTCACTATTATCAATGTAACTCATATTATTAACCATATTATGCAGATATGATCGATGGAACGACAATTACTATACTTATTACTCTTATTATTATGAATCTAACTCATATTATTAGCCACATTATGCTTATATGAACGATAGAACTACAATTACTATACTCATTACTCTTATTATTATCAACCCAACTCATATTATTACCCATATTATGCTGATATGATCGATAGAACGACATTCACTATACTTATTACACTCACTATTATCAATCTAATTCATATTATTAGCCATATTATGGTTATATGATCGATAGAACTACAATTACTATACTCATTACTCTTATTATTATCAATCCAACTCATGCTATTAGCCATATTATGGTTATATGATCGATATAACGACAATTACTATACTAATTACTCTTATTATTATCAATCTAACTCATATTATTAAGCATATTATGCAGATATGATCGATAGAACGACAATTACTATACTTATTACTCTTATTATTATCAACCTAACTCATATTATTAGCCATATTGTGCTTATATGATCGATAGAACGACAATTACTATACTTATTACTCTTATTATTATAAATCTAACTCATATTATTAGCCATATTATGCTTATATGATCGATAGAACGAGAATTACTATACTCACTACTCTTAGTATTATCAATCTAACTCATATTATTAGCCATATTAGGCTTATATGATCGATAGTACGACAATTACTATACTCATTACTCTTATTATTATCAATCTAACTCATATTATTAGCCATATTGTGATTACATGAGCGATAGAACGACAATTACTATATTTATTACACTCACTATTATCAATCTAACTCATATTATTAACCATATTATGCAGATATGATCGATAGAACGACAATTACTATACTCATTACTCTTATTATTATCAATCCAACTCATGCTATTAGCCATATTATGGTTATATGATCGATATAACGACAATTACTATACTTATTACTCTTATTATTATCAATCTAACTCATATTATTAGCCATATTGTGCTTATATGATCGATAGAACGACAATTACTATACTTATTAGTCTTATTATTATAAATCTAACTCATATTATTACCCATATTATGCTGATATGATCGATAGAACGACATTCACTATACTTATTACACTCACTATTATCAATCTAACTCATATTATTAACCATATTATGCAGATATGATCGATAGAACTACAATTGCTATACTCATTACTCTTATTATTATCAATCTAACTCATATTATTAGCCATATTGTGATTACATGAGCGATAGAACGACAATTACTATATCTATTACACTCACTAATATCAATCTAACTCATATTATTAACCATATTATGCAGATATGATCGATAGAACGACAATTACTATACTCATTACTCTTATTATTATCAATCTAACTCATGCTATTAGCCATATTATGGTTATATGATCGATATAACGACAATTACTATACTTATTACTCTTATTATTATCAATCTAACTCTTATTATTAGCCATATTATGCTTATATGATCGATAGAACGACAAATACTATACTTATTACTCTTATTATTATCAATCTAACTCATATTATTAGCCATATTATGCTTATATTATCAATAGAACGACAATTACTATACTTATTACTGTTATTATTATCAATCTAACTCATATTATTGGCCATATTATGGTTATATTATCGATAGAACGCCAATTACTATACTTATTACTGTTATTATTATCAATCTAACTCATATTATTAGCCATATTATGCTTAAATGGTCGATAGAACTACAATTTCTATACTCATTACTCTTATTATTATCAATCTAACTCATATTATTAGCCATATTGTGATTACATGAGCGATAGAACGACAATTACTATATTTATTACACTCACTATTATCAATCTAACTCATATTATTAACCATATTATGCAGATATGATCGATAGAACGACAATTACTATACCCATTACTCTTATTATTATCAATCTAACTCATGCTATTAGCCATATTATGGTTACATGATCGATATAACGACAATTACTATACTTATTACTCTTATTATTATCAATCTAACTCATATTAATAACCATATTATGCAGATATGATCGATAGAACGACAATTACTATACTTATTACTCTTATTATTATCAATCGAACTCATATTATTAGACATATTGTGCGTATATGATCGATAGAACGACAATTACTATACTTATTACTCTTATTATTATGAATCTAACTCATATTATTAGCCACATTATGCTTATATGATCGATAGAACTACAATTACTATACTCATTACTCTTATTATTATCAACCCAACTCATATTATTACCCATATTATGCTGATATGATCGATAGAACGACATTCACTATACTTATTACACTCACTATTATCAATGTAACTCATATTATTAACCATATTATGCAGATATGATCGATGGAACGACAATTACTATACTTATTACTCTTATTATTATGAATCTAACTCATATTATTAGCCACATTATGCTTATATGATCGATAGAACTACAATTACTATACTCATTACTCTTATTATTATCAACCCAACTCATATTATTACCCATATTATGCTGATATGATCGATAGAACGACATTCACTATACTTATTACACTCACTATTATCAACCTAACTCATATTATTAACCATATTATGCAGATATGATCGATAGAACGACAATTACTATACTTATTACTCTTATTATTATCAATCTAACTCATATTATTAACCATATTATGCAGATATGATCGATCGAACGACAATTACTATACTTATTACTCTTATTATTATAAATCTAACTCATATTATTAGCCATATTATGCTTATATGATCGATAGAACGACAATTGCTATACTTATTACTCTTATTATTATGAATCTAACTCATATTATTAGCCACATTATGCTTATATGATCGATAGAACTACAATTACTATACCCATTACTCTTATTATTATCAACCCAACTCATATTATTACCCATATTATGCTGATATGATCGATAGAACGACATTCACTATACTTATTACACTCACTGTTATCAATCTAACTCATATTATTAACCATATTATGCAGATATGATCGATAGAACGACAATTACTATACTTATTACTCTTATTATTATCAATCTAACTCATATTATTAACCATATTATGCAGATATGATCGATCGAACGACAATTACTATACTTCTTACACTTATTATTATCAATCTAACTCATATTATTAGCCATATTAGGCTTATATGATCGATAGTACGACAATTACTATACTCATTACTCTTATTATTATCAATCTAACTCATATTATTAGCCATATTGTGATTACATGAGCGATAGAACGACAATTACTATATTTATTACACTCACTATTATCAATCTAACTCAAATTATTAACCATATTATGCAGATATGAACGATAGAACGACAATTACTCTACTCATTACTCTTATTATTATCAATCTAACTCATGCTATTAGCCATATTATGGTTACATGATCGATATAACGACAATTACTATACTTATTACTCTTATTATTATCAATCTAACTCATATTATTAACCATATTATGCAGATATGATCGATAGAACGACAATTACTATACTTATTACTCTTATTATTATCAATCTAACTCATATTATTAGCCATATTGTGCGTATACGATCGATAGAACGACAATTACTATACTTATTACTCTTATTAATATAAATCTAACTCATATTATTAGCCATATTATGCTTATATGATCGATAGAACGAGAATTACTATACTCACTACTCTTAGTATTATCAATCTAACTCATATTATTAGCCATATTATGGTTATATGATCGATAGAACTACAATTACTATACTCATTACTCTTATTATTATCAATCCAACTCATGCTATTAGCCATATTATGGTTATATGATCGATATAACGACAATTACTATACTTATTACTCTTATTATTATCAATCTAACTCATATTATTAAGCATATTATGCAGATATGATCGATAGAACGACAATTACTATACTTATTACTCTTATTATTATCAACCTAACTCATATTATTAGCCATATTGTGCTTATATGATCGATAGAACGACAATTACTATACTTATTACTCTTATTATTATAAATCTAACTCATATTATTAGCCATATTATGCTTATATGATCGATAGAACGAGAATTACTATACTCACTACTCTTAGTATTATCAATCTAACTCATATTATTAGCCATATTAGGCTTATATGATCGATAGTACGACAATTACTATATTCATTACTCTTATTATTATCAATCTAACTCATATTATTAGCCATATTGTGATTACATGAGCGATAGAACGACAATTACTATATTTATTACACTCACTATTATCAATCTAACTCATATTATTAACCATATTATGCAGATATGATCGATAGAACGACAATTACTATACTCATTACTCTTATTATTATCAATCTAACTCATGCTATTAGCCATATTATGGTTATATGATCGATATAACGACAATTACTATACTTATTACTCTTATTATTATCAATCTAACTCATATTATTAGCCATATTGTGCTTATATGATCGATAGAACGACAATTACTATACTTATTAGTCTTATTATTATAAATCTAACTCATATTATTACCCATATTATGCTGATATGATCGATAGAACGACATTCACTATACTTATTACACTCACTATTATCAATCTAACTCATATTATTAACCATATTATGCAGATATGATCGATAGAACTACAATTACTATACTCATTACTCTTATTATTATCAATCTAACTCATATTATTAGCCATATTGTGATTACATGAGCGATAGAACGACAATTACTATATTTATTACACTCACTAATATCAATCTAACTCATATTATTAACCATATTATGCAGATATGATCGATAGAACGACAATTACTATACTCATTACTCTTATTATTATCAATCTAACTCATGCTATTAGCCATATTATGGTTATATGATCGATATAACGACAATTACTATACTTATTACTCTTATTATTATCAATCTAACTCTTATTATTAGCCATATTATGCTTATATGATCGATAGAACGACAAATACTATACTTATTACTCTTATTATTATCAATCTAACTCATATTATTAGCCATATTATGCTTATATTATCAATAGAACGACAATTACTATACTTATTACTGTTATTATTATCAATCTAACTCATATTATTGGCCATATTATGGTTATATTATCGATAGAACGACAATTACTATACTTATTACTGTTATTATTATCAATCTAACTCATATTATTAGCCATATTATGCTTAAATGGTCGATAGAACTACAATTTCTATACTCATTACTCTTATTATTATCAATCTAACTCATATTATTAGCCATATTATGCTTATATGATCGATAGAACGAGAATTACTATACTCACTACTCTTAGTATTATCAATCTAACTCATATTATTAGCCATATTATGCTTATATTATCGATAGAACGACAATTACTATACTTATTACTGTTATTATTATCAATCTAACTCATATTATTAGCCATATTATGCTTATATGATCGATAGAATGAGAATTACTATACTCACTACTCTTAGTATTATCACTCTAACTCATATTATTAGCCATATTATGCTTGTATGATCGAGAGAACGACAATTACTATACTTATTACTCTTATTATTATCAATCTAACTCATATTATTAGCCATATTATGCTTAAATGATCGATAGAACTACAATTACTATACTAATTACTCTTATTATTATCAATCTAACTCATATTATTAGCCATATTATGCTTATATGATCGATAGAACGAGAATTACTATACTCGCTACTCTTAGTGTTATCAATCTAACTCATATTATTAGCCATATTATGCTTAAATGATCGATAGAACGACAATTACTATACTTATTACTCTTATTATTATTAATCTAACTCGTATTATTAGCCATATTATGCTTATATGATCGATAGAATGAGAATTACTATACTCACTACTCTTATTATTATCACTCTAACTCATATTATTAACCATATTATGCAGATATGATCGATAGAACGACAATTACTATACTTATTACTCTTATTATTATCAATCTAACTCATATTATTAGCCATATTGTGCTTATATGAGCGATAGAACGAGAATTACTATACTCACTACTCATAGTATTATCAATCTAACTCATATTATTAGCCATATTATGCTTATATTATCGATAGAACGACAATTACAATACCTATTACTGTTATTATTATCAATCTAACTCATATTATTAGCCATATTATGCTTAAATGATCGATAGAACGACAATTACTATACTTATTACTCTTATTATTATCAATCTAACTCATATTATTAGCCATATTATGGTTATATGATCGATATAACGACAATTACTATACTTATTACTCTTATTATTATCAATCTAACTCATATTATTAACCATATTATGCAGATATTATCGATAGAACGACAATTACAATACCTATTACTGTTATTATTATCAATCTAACTCATATTATTAGCCATATTATGCTTAAATGATCGATAGAACTACAATTACTATACTCATTACTCTTATTATTATCAACCCAACTCATATTATTACCCATATTATGCTGATATGATCGATAGAACGACATTCACTATACTTATTACACTCACTATTATCAATCTAACTCATATTATTAGCCATATTATGCTTATATGATCGATAGAACGACAATTACTATAATCACTACTCTTAGTATTATCAATCTAACTCATATTATTAGCCATATTATGCTTATATTATCGATAGAACGACAATTACTATACTTATTACTGTTATTATTATCAATCTAACTCATATTATTAGCCATATTATGCTTATTTGATCGATAGAATGAGAATTACTATACTCACTACTCTTAGTATTATCACTCTAACTCATATTATTAGCCATATTATGCTTATATGATCGAGAGAACAACAATTACTATACTTATTACTCTTATTATTATCAATCTAACTCATATTATTAGCCATATTGTGCTTATATGAGCGATAGAACGAGAATTACTATACTCACTACTCATAGTATTATCAATCTAACTCATATTATTAGCCATATTATGCTTATATTATCGATAGAACGACAATTACAATACCTATTACTGTTATTATTATCAATCTAACTCATATTATTAGCCATATTATGCTTAAATGATCGATAGAACGACAATTACTATACTTATTACTCGTATTATTATCAATCTAACTCATATTATTAGCCATATTATGGTTATATGATCGATATAACGACAATTACTATACTTATTACTCTTATTATTATCAATCTAACTCATATTATTAACCATATTATGCAGATATGATCGATAGAACTACAATTACTATACTCATTACTCTTATTATTATCAATCTAACTCATATTATTAGCCATATTGTGATTACATGAGCGATAGAACGACAATTACTATATTTATTACACTCACTAATATCAATCTAACTCATATTATTAACCATATTATGCAGATATGATCGATAGGACGACAATTACTATACTCATTACTCTTATTATTATCAATCTAACTCATGCTATTAGCCATATTATGGTTATATGATCGATATAACGACAATTACTATACTTATTACTCTTATTATTATCAATCTAACTCTTATTATTAGCCATATTATGCTTATATGATCGATAGAACGACAAATACTATACTTATTACTCTTATTATTATCAATCTAACTCATATTATTAGCCATATTATGCTTATATTATCAATAGAACGACAATTACTATACTTATTACTGTTATTATTATCAATCTAACTCATATTATTGGCCATATTATGGTTATATTATCGATAGAACGACAATTACTATACTTATTACTGTTATTATTATCAATCTAACTCGTATTATTAGCCATATTATGCTTAAATGGTCGATAGAACTACAATTTCTATACTCATTACTCTTATTATTATCAATCTAACTCATATTATTAGCCATATTATGCTTATATGATCGATAGAACGAGAATTACTATACTCACTACTCTTAGTATTATCAATCTAACTCATATTATTAGCCATATTATGCTTATATTATCGATAGAACGACAATTACTATACTTATTACTGTTATTATTATCAATCTAACTCATATTATTAGCCATATTATGCTTATATGATCGATAGAATGAGAATTACTATACTCACTACTCTTAGTATTATCACTCTAACTCATATTATTAGCCATATTATGCTTGTATGATCGAGAGAACGACAATTACTATACTTATTACTCTTATTATTATCAATCTAACTCATATTATTAGCCATATTATGCTTAAATGATCGATAGAACTACAATTACTATACTAATTACTCTTATTATTATCAATCTAACTCATATTATTAGCCATATTATGCTTATATGATCGATAGAACGAGAATTACTATACTCGCTACTCTTAGTGTTATCAATCTAACTCATATTATTAGCCATATTATGCTTAAATGATCGATAGAACGACAATTACTATACTTATTACTCTTATTATTATTAATCTAACTCGTATTATTAGCCATATTATGCTTATATGATCGATAGAATGAGAATTACTATACTCACTACTCTTATTATTATCACTCTAACTCATATTATTAAACATATTATGCAGATATGATCGATAGAACGACAATTACTATACTTATTACTCTTATTATTATCAATCTAACTCATATTATTAGCCATATTGTGCTTATATGAGCGATAGAACGAGAATTACTATACTCACTACTCATAGTATTATCAATCTAACTCATATTATTAGCCATATTATACTTATATTATCGATAGAACGACAATTACAATACCTATTACTGTTATTATTATCAATCTAACTCATATTACTAGCCATATTATGCTTAAATGATCGATAGAACGACAATTACTATACTTATTACTCTTATTATTATCAATCTAACTCATATTATTAGCCATATTATGGTTATATGATCGATATAACGACAATTACTATACTTATTACTCTTATTATTATCAATCTAACTCATATTATTAACCATATTATGCAGATATTATCGATAGAACGACAATTACAATACCTATTACTGTTATTATTATCAATCTAACTCATATTATTAGCCATATTATGCTTAAATGATCGATAGAACTACAATTACTATACTCATTACTCTTATTATTATCAACCCAACTCATATTATTACCCATATTATGCTGATATGATCGATAGAACGACATTCACTATACTTATTACACTCACTATTATCAATCTAACTCATATTATTAGCCATATTATGCTTATATGATCGATAGAACGACAATTACTATAATCACTACTCTTAGTATTATCAATCTAACTCATATTATTAGCCATATTATGCTTATATTATCGATAGAACGACAATTACTATACTTATTACTGTTATTATTATCAATCTAACTCATATTATTAGCCATATTATGCTTATTTGTTCGATAGAATGAGAATTACTATACTCACTACTCTTAGTATTATCACTCTAACTCATATTATTAGCCATATTATGCTTATATGATCGAGAGAACAACAATTACTATACTTATTACTCTTATTATTATCAATCTAACTCATATTATTAGCCATATTGTGCTTATATGAGCGATAGAACGAGAATTACTATACTCACTACTCATAGTATTATCAATCTAACTCATATTATTAACCATATTATGCAGATATTATCGATAGAACGACAATTACAATACCTATTACTGTTATTATTATCAATCTAACTCATATTATTAGCCATATTATGCTTAAATGATCGATAGAACTACAATTACTATACTCATTACTCTTATTATTATCAACCCAACTCATATTATTACCCATATTATGCTGATATGATCGATAGAACGACATTCACTATACTTATTACACTCACTATTATCAATCTAACTCATATTATTAGCCATATTATGCTTATATGATCGATAGAACGACAATTACTATAATCACTACTCTTAGTATTATCAATCTAACTCATATTATTAGCCATATTATGCTTACATTATCGATAGAACGACAATTACTATACTTATTACTGTTATTATTATCAATCTAACTCATATTATTAGCCATATTATGCTTATTTGATCGATAGAATGAGAATTACTATACTCACTACTCTTAGTATTATCACTCTAACTCATATTATTAGCCATATTATGCTTATATGATCGAGAGAACAACAATTACTATACTTATTACTCTTATTATTATCAATCTAACTCATATTATTAGCCATATTGTGCTTATATGATCGATAGAACGACAATTACTATACTTATTACTCTTATTATTATAAATCTAACTCATATTATTAGCCATATTATGCTTATATGATCGATAGAACGACAATTACTATACTCATTACTCTTATTATTATCAATCTAACTCATATTATTAGCCATATTATGCTTATATGATCGATAGAACGACAATTACTATACTCACTACTCTTCGTATTATCAATCTAACTCATATTATTAGCCATATTATGCTTATGTTATCGATAGAACGACAATTACTATACTTATTACTGTTATTATTATCAATCTAACTCATATTACTATCCATATTATGCTTATTTGATCGATAGAATGAGAATTACTATACTCACTACTCTTAGTATTATCACTCTAACTCATATTATTAGCCATATTATGCTCATATGATCGAGAGAACAACAATTACTATACTTATTACTCTTATTATTATGAATCTAACTCATATTATTAGCCACATTATGCTTATATGATCGATAGAACTACAATTACTATGCTCATTACTCTTATTATTATCAACCCAACTCATATTATTACCCATATTATGCTGATATGATCGATAGAACGACATTCACTATACTTATTACACTCACTATTATCAATCTAACTCATATTATTAACCATATTATGCAGATATGATCGATAGAACGACAATTACTATACTTATTACTCTTATTATTATCAATGTAACTCGTATTATTAGCCATATTATGCTTATATGATCGATAGAACGACAAATACTGTACTTATTACTCTTATTAATATCAATCTAACTCATATTATTAGCCATATTATGCTTATATGATCGATAGAACGACAATTACTATACTCATTACTCTTATTATTATCAATCTAACTCATATTATTAGCCATATTATGCTTATATGATCGATAGAACGACAATTACTATACTCACTACTCTTAGTATTATCAATCTAACTCATATTATTAGCCATATTATGCTTATGTTATCGATAGAACGACAATTACTATACTTATTACTGTTATTATTATCAATCTAACTCATATTACTATCCATATTATGCTTATTTGATCGATAGAATGAGAATTACTATACTCACTACTCTTAGTATTATCACTCTAACTCATATTATTAGCCATATTATGCTCATATGATCGAGAGAACAACAATTACTATACTTATTACTCTTATTATTATGAATCTAACTCATATTATTAGCCACATTATGCTTATATGATCGAGAGAACTACAATTACTATGCTCATTACTCTTATTATTATCAACCCAACTCATATTATTACCCATATTATGCTGATATGATCGATAGAACGACATTCACTATACTTATTACACTCACTATTATCAATCTAACTCATATTATTAACCATATTATGCAGATATGATCGATAGAACGACAATTACTATACTTATTACTCTTATTCTTATCAATGTAACTCGTATTATTAGCCATATTATGCTTATATGATCGATAGAACGACAAATACTGTACTTATTACTCTTATTAATATCAATCTAACTCATATTATTAGCCATATTATGCTTATATGATCGATAGAACGACAATTACTATACTCACTACTCTTAGTGTTATCAATCTAACTCATATTATTAGCCATATTATGCTTATATTATCGATAGAACGACAATTACTATACTTATTACTGTTATTATTATCAATCTAACTCATATTATTGGCCATATTATGCTTAAATGATCGATAGAACTACAATTTCTATACTCATTACTCTTATTATTATCAATCTAACTCATATTATTAGCCATATTATGCTTATATGATCGATAGAACGTCTATTACTATACTTATTACACTTATTATTATCAATGTAACTCATATTATTAGCCATATTATGCTTATATGATCGATAGAACGACAATTACTATACTTATTACTCTTATTATTATCAATCTAACTTATATTATTAGCCACATTGTGCTTATATGATCGATAGAACGACAATTACTATACTTATTACTCTTATTATTATCATTCTAACTCATATTATTAACCGTATTATGCAGATATGATCGATAGAACTACAATTACTATACTCATTACTCCTATTATTATCAATCTAACTCATATTATTAGCCATATTATGCTTATATGATCGATAGAACGACAATTACTATACTCACTACTCTTAGTATTATCAATATAACTCATATTATTAGCCATATTATGCTTATATTATCGATAGAACGACAATTACTATACTTATTACTGTTATTATTATCAATCTGACTCATATTATTAGCCATATTATGCTTATATGATCGAAAGAACGACAATTACTATACTTATTACTCTTATTATTATCAATCTAACTCATATTATTACCCATATTATGCTGATATGATCGATAGAACGACATTCACTATACTTATTACACTCACTATTATCAATCTAACTCATATTATTAAGCATATTATGCAGATATGATCGATAGAACGACAATTACTATACTTATTACTCTTATTATTATGAATCTAACTCATATTATTAGCCACATTATGCTTATATGATCGATAGAACGACAATTACTATACTTATTACTCTTATTCTTATCAATGTAACTCGTATTATTAGCCATATTATGCTTATATGATCGATAGAACGACAAATACTGTACTTATTACTCTTATTAATATCAATCTAACTCATATTATTAGCCATATTATGCTTATATGATCGATAGAACGACAATTACTATACTCACTACTCTTAGTGTTATCAATCTAACTCATATTATTAGCCATATTATGCTTATATTATCGATAGAACGACAATTACTATACTTATTACTGTTATTATTATCAATCTAACTCATATTATTGGCCATATTATGCTTAAATGATCGATAGAACTACAATTTCTATACTCATTACTCTTATTATTATCAATCTAACTCATATTATTAGCCATATTATGCTTATATGATCGATAGAACGTCTATTACTATACTTATTACACTTATTATTATCAATGTAACTCATATTATTAGCCATATTATGCTTATATGATCGATAGAACGACAATTACTATACTTATTACTCTTATTATTATCAATCTAACTTATATTATTAGCCATATTGTGCTTATATGATCGATAGAACGACAATTACTATACTTATTACTCTTATTATTATCATTCTAACTCATATTATTAACCGTATTATGCAGATATGATCGATAGAACTACAATTACTATACTCATTACTCCTATTATTATCAATCTAACTCATATTATTAGCCATATTATGCTTATATGATCGATAGAACGACAATTACTATACTCACTACTCTTAGTATTATCAATATAACTCATATTATTAGCCATATTATGCTTATATTATCGATAGAACGACAATTACTATACTTATTACTGTTATTATTATCAATCTGACTCATATTATTAGCCATATTATGCTTATATGATCGATAGAACGACAATTACTATACTTATTACTCTTATTATTATCAATCTAACTCATATTATTACCCATATTATGCTGATATGATCGATAGAACGACATTCACTATACTTATTACACTCACTATTATCAATCTAACTCATATTATTAAGCATATTATGCAGATATGATCGATAGAACGACAATTACTATACTTATTACTCTTATTATTATGAATCTAACTCATATTATTAGCCACATTATGCTTATATGATCGATAGAACTACAATTACTATACTCATTACTCTTATTATTATCAACCCAACTCATATTATTACCCATATTATGCTGATATGATCGATAGAACGACATTCACTATACTTATTACACTCACTGTTATCAATCTAACTCATATTATTAACCATATTATGCAGATATGATCGATAGAACGACAATTACTATACTTATTACTCTTATTATTATCAATCTAACTCATATTATTAACCATATTATGCAGATATGATCGATCGAACGACAATTACTATACTTCTTACACTTATTATTATCAATCTAACTCATATTATTAGCCATATTAGGCTTATATGATCGATAGTACGACAATTACTATACTCATTACTCTTATTATTATCAATCTAACTCATATTATTAGCCATATTGTGATTACATGAGCGATAGAACGACAATTACTATATTTATTACACTCACTATTATCAATCTAACTCATATTATTAACCATATTATGCAGATATGAACGATAGAACGACAATTACTATACTCATTACTCTTATTATTATCAATCTAACTCATGCTATTAGCCATATTATGGTTACATGATCGATATGACGACAATTACTATACTTATTACTCTTATTATTATCAATCTAACTCATATTATTTACCATATTATGCAGATATGATCGATAGAACGACAATTACTATACTTATTACTCTTATTATTATCAATCTAACTCATATTATTAGCCATATTGTGCGTATACGATCGATAGAACGACAATTACTATACTTATTACTCTTATTAATATAAATCTAACTCATATTATTAGCCATATTATGCTTATATGATCGATAGAACGAGAATTACTATACTCACTACTCTTAGTATTATCAATCTAACTCATATTATTAGCCATATTATGGTTATATGATCGATAGAACTACAATTACTATACTCATTACTCTTATTATTATCAATCCAACTCATGCTATTAGCCATATTACGGTTATATGATCGATATAACGACAATTACTATACTTATTACTCTTATTATTATCAATCTAACTCATATTATTAAGCATATTATGCAGATATGATCGATAGAACGACAATTACTATACTTATTACTCTTATTATTATCAACCTAACTCATATTATTAGCCATATTGTGCTTATATGATCGATAGAACGACAATTACTATACTTATTACTCTTATTATTATAAATCTAACTCATATTATTAGCCATATTATGCTTATATGATCGATAGAACGAGAATTACTATACTCACTACTCTTAGTATTATCAATCTAACTCATATTATTAGCCATATTAGGCTTATATGATCGATAGTACGACAATTACTATACTCATTACTCTTATTATTATCAATCTAACTCATATTATTAACCATATTATGCAGATATGATCGATAGAACTACAATTACTATACTCATTACTCTTATTATTATCAATCTAACTCATATTATTAGCCATATTGTGATTACATGAGCGATAGAACGACAATTACTATATTTATTACACACACTATTATCAATCTAACTCATATTATTAACCATATTATGCAGATATGATCGATAGAACGACAATTACTATACTCATTACTCTTATTATTATCAATCTAACTCATGCTATTAGCCATATTATGGTTATATGATCGATATAACGACAATTACTATACTTATTACTCTTATTATTATCAATCTAACTCATATTATTAGCCATATTGTGCTTATATGATCGATAGAACGACAATTACTACACTTATTAGTCTTATTATTATAAATCCAACTCATATTATTACCCATATTATGCTGATATGATCGATAGAACGACATTCACTATACTTATTACACTCACTATTATCAATCTAACTCATATTATTAACCATATTATGCAGATATGATCGATAGAACTACAATTACTATACTCATTACTCTTATTATTATCAATCTAACTCATATTATTAGCCATATTGTGATTACATGAGCGATAGAACGACAATTACTATATTTATTACACTCACTAATATCAATCTAACTCATATTATTAACCATATTATGCAGATATGATCGATAGAACGACAATTACTATACTCATTACTCTTATTATTATCAATCTAACTCATGCTATTAGCCATATTATGGATATATGATCGATATAACGACAATTACTATACCTATTACTCTTATTATTATCAATCTAACTCTTATTATTAGCCATATTATGCTTATATGATCGATAGAACGACAAATACTATACTTATTACTCTTATTATTATCAATCTAACTCATATTATTAGCCATATTATGCTTATATTATTCATAGAACGACAATTACTATACTTATTACTGTTATTATTATCAATCTAACTCATATTATTGGCCATATTATGGTTATATTATCGATAGAACGACAATTACTATACTTATTACTGTTATTATTATCAATCTAACTCATATTATTAGCCATATTATGCTTAAATGGTCGATAGAACTACAATTTCTATACTCATTACTCTTATTATTATCAATCTAACTCATATTATTAGACATATTATGCTTATATGATCGATAGAACGACAATTACTATACTTATTACTCTTATTATTATCAATCTAACTCATATTATTACCCATATTATGCTGATATGATCGATAGAACGACATTCACTATACTTATTACACTCACTATTATCAATCTAACTCATATTATTAAGCATATTATGCTGATATGATCGATAGAACGACATTCACTATACTTATTACACTCACTATTATCAATCTAACTCATATTATTAGCCATATTATGCTTATATGATCGATAGAACGACAATTTCTATAATCACTACTCTTAGTATTATCAATCTAACTCATATTATTAACCATATTATGCAGATATGATCGATAGAACGACAATTACTATACTTATTACTCTTATTATTATAAATCTAACTCATATTATTAGCCATATTATGCTTATTTGATCGATAGAATGAGAATTACTATACTCACTACTCTTAGTATTATCACTCTAACTCATATTATTAGCCATATTATGCTTATATGATCGAGAGAACAACAATTACTATACTTATTACTCTTATTCTTATCAATGTAACTCGTATTATTAGCCATATTATGCTTATATGATCGATAGAACGACAAATACTGTACTTATTACTCTTATTAATATCAATCTAACTCATATTATTAGCCATATTATGCTTATATGATCGATAGAACGACAATTACTATACTCACTACTCTTAGTATTATCAATCTAACTCATATTATTAGCCATATTATGCTTATATTATCGATAGAACGACAATTACTATACTTATTACTGTTATTATTATGAATCTAACTCATATTATTGGCCATATTGTGCTTAAATGATCGATAGAACTACAATTTCTATACTCATTACTCTTATTATTATCAATCTAACTCATATTATTAGCCATATTATGCTTATATGATCGATAGAACGTCTATTACTATACTTATTACACTTATTATTATCAATGTAACTCATATTATTAGCCATATTATGCTTATATGATCGATAGAACGACAATTACTATACTTATTACTCTTATTATTATCAATCTAACTTATATTATTAGCCATATTGTGCTTATATGATCGATAGAACGACAATTACTATACTTATTACTCTTATTATTATCATTCTAACTCATATTATTAACCGTATTATGCAGATATGATCGATAGAACTACAATTACTATACTCATTACTCCTATTATTATCAATCTAACTCATATTATTAGCCATATTATGCTTATATGATCGATAGAACGACAATTACTATACTCACTACTCTTAGTATTATCAATATAACTCATATTATTAGCCATATTATGCTTATATTATCGATAGAACGACAATTACTATACTTATTACTGTTATTATTATCAATCTGACTCATATTATTAGACATATTATGCTTATATGATCGATAGAACGACAATTACTATACTTATTACTCTTATTATTATCAATCTAACTCATATTATTACCCATATTATGCTGATATGATCGATAGAACGACATTCACTATACTTATTACGCTCACTATTATCAATCTAACTCATATTATTAAGCATATTATGCAGATATGATCGATAGAACGACAATTACTATACATATTACTCTTATTATTATCAATCTAACTCATATTATTAGCCATATTGTGCTTATATGAGCGATAGAACGAGAATTACTATACTCACTACTCATAGTATTATCAATCTAACTCATATTATTAGCCATATTATGCTTATATTATCGATAGAACGACAATTACAATACCTATTACTGTTATTATTATCAATCTAACTCATATTATTAGCCATATTATGCTTATAATATCGATAGAACGACAATTACAATACCTATTACTGTTATTATTATCAATCTAACTCATATTATTAGCCATATTATGCTTAAATGATCGATAGAACGACAATTACTATACTTATTACTCTTATTATTATCAATCTAACTCATATTATTAGCCATATTATGGTTATATGATCGATATAACGACAATTACTATACTTATTACTCTTATTATTATCAATCTAACTCATATTATTAACCATATTATGCAGATATTATCGATAGAACGACAATTACAATACCTATTACTGTTATTATTATCAATCTAACTCATATTATTAGCCATATTATGCTTAAATGATCGATAGAACTACAATTACTATACTCATTACTCTTATTATTATCAACCCAACTCATATTATTACCCATATTAAGCTGATATGATCGATAGAACGACATTCACTATACTTATTACACTCACTATTATCAATCTAACTCATATTATTAGCCATATTATGCTTATATGATCGATAGAACGACAATTTCTATAATCACTACTCTTAGTATTATCAATCTAACTCATATTATTAGCCATATTATGCTTATATTATCGATAGAACGACAATTACTATACTTATTACTGTTATTATTATCAATCTAACTCATATTATTAGCCATATTATGCTTATTTGATCGATAGAATGAGAATTACTATACTCACTACTCTTAGTATTATCACTCTAACTCATATTATTAGCCATATTATGCTTATATGATCGAGAGAACAACAATTACTATACTTATTACTCTTATTCTTATCAATGTAACTCGTATTATTAGCCATATTATGCTTATATGATCGATAGAACGACAAATACTGTACTTATTACTCTTATTAATATCAATCTAACTCATATTATTAGCCATATTATGCTTATATGATCGATAGAACGACAATTACTATACTCACTACTCTTAGTATTATCAATCTAACTCATATTATTAGCCATATTATGCTTATATTATCGATAGAACGACAATTACTATACTTATTACTGTTATTATTATCAATCTAACTCATATTATTGGCCATATTGTGCTTAAATGATCGATAGAACTACAATTTCTATACTCATTACTCTTATTATTATCAATCTAACTCATATTATTAGCCATATTATGCTTATATGATCGATAGAACGTCTATTACTATACTTATTACACTTATTATTATCAATGTAACTCATATTATTAGCCATATTATGCTTATATGATCGATAGAACGACAATTACTATACTTATTACTCTTATTATTATCAATCTAACTTATATTATTAGCCATATTGTGCTTATATGATCGATAGAACGACAATTACTATACTTATTACTCTTATTATTATCATTCTAACTCATATTATTAACCGTATTATGCAGATATGATCGATAGAACTACAATTACTATACTCATTACTCCTATTATTATCAATCTAACTCATATTATTAGCCATATTATGCTTATATGATCGATAGAACGACAATTATTATACTCACTACTCTTAGTATTATCAATATAACTCATATTATTAGCCATATTATGCTTATATTATCGATAGAACGACAATTACTATACTTATTACTGTTATTATTATCAATCTGACTCATATTATTAGACATATTATGCTTATATGATCGATAGAACGACAATTACTATACTTATTACTCTTATTATTATCAATCTAACTCATATTATTACCCATATTATGCTGATATGATCGATAGAACGACATTCACTATACTTATTACACTCACTATTATCAATCTAACTCATATTATTAAGCATATTATGCAGATATGATCGATAGAACGACAATTACTATACTTATTACTCTTATTATTATCAAACTCATATTATTAGCCATATTGTGCTTATATGAGCGATAGAACGAGAATTACTATACTCACTACTCATAGTATTATCAATCTAACTCATATTATTAGCCATATTATGCTTATATTATCGATAGAACGACAATTACAATACCTATTACTGTTATTATTATCAATCTAACTCATATTATTAGCCATATTATGCTTATATGATCGATAGAACGACAATTACTATAATCACTACTCTTAGTATTATCAATCTAACTCATATTATTAGCCATATTATGCTTATATTATCGATAGAACGACAATTACTATACTTATTACTGTTATTATTATCAATCTAACTCATATTATTAGCCATATTATGCTTATTTGATCGATAGAATGAGAATTACTATACTCACTACTCTTAGTATTATCACTCTAACTCATATTATTAGCCATATTATGCTTATATGATCGAGAGAACAACAATTACTATACTTATTACTCTTATTATTATCAATCTAACTCATATTATTAGCCACATTATGCTTATATGATCGATAGAATGAGAATTACTATACTCACTACTCTTAGTATTATCAATCTAACTCATATTATTAACCATATTATGCAGATATGATCGATAGAACGACAATTACTATACTCATTACTCTTATTATTATCAATCTAACTCATGCTATTTGCCATATTATGGTTATATGATCGATAGAACGACAGTTACTATACTCACTACTCTTAGTATTATCAATCTAACTCATATTATTAGCCATATTATGCTTATATTATCGATAGAACGACAATTACTATACTTATTACTGTTATTATTATCAATCTAACTCATATTATTAGCTATATTATGCTTATATGATCGATAGAATGAGAATTACTATACTCACTACTCTTAGTATTATCACTCTAACTCATATTATTAGCCATATTATGCTCATATGATCGAGAGAACAACAATTACTATATTTATTACTCTTATTATTATGAATCTAACTCATATTATTAGCCACATTATGCTTATATGATCGATAGAACTACAATTACTATACTCATTACTCTTATTATTATCAACCCAACTCATATTATTACCCATATTATGCTGATATGATCGATAGAACGACATTCACTATACTTATTACACTCACTATTATCAATCTAACTCATATTATTAACCATATTATGCAGATATGATCGATAGAACGACAATTACTATACTTATTACTGTTATTATTATCAATCTAACTCATATTATTAGCTATATTATGCTTATATGATCGATAGAATGAGAATTACTATACTCACTACTCTTAGTATTATCACTCTAACTCATATTATTAGCCATATTATGCTTATATGATCGATAGAATGAGAATTACTATACTCACTACTCTTATTATTATCACTCTAACTCATATTATTAGCCATATTATGCTTATATGATCGATAGAATGAGAATTACTATACTCACTACTCTTAGTATTATCACTCTAACTCATATTATTAGCCTTATTATGCTTATATGATCGATAGAACGACAATTACTGTAGTTATTACTCTTATTATTATCAATCTAACTCGTATTATTAGCCATATTATGCTTATATTATCGATAGAACGACAATTACTATACTCACTACTCTTAGTATTATCAATCTAACTCATATTATTAGCCATATTATGCTTATATTATCGATAGAACGACAATTACTATACTTATTACTGTTATTATTATCAATCTAACTCATATTATTGGCCATATTATGCTTAAATGATCGATAGAACGACAATTACTATACTTATTACTCTTATTATTATCAATCTAACTCATATTATTAGCCATATTATGGTTATATGATCGATATAACGACAATTACTATACTTATTACTCTTATTATTATCAATCTAACTCATATTATTAACCATATTATGCAGATATTATCGATAGAACGACAATTACAATACCTATTACTGTTATTATTATCAATCTAACTCATATTATTAGCCATATTATGCTTAAATGATCGATAGAACTACAATTACTATACTCATTACTCTTATTATTATCAACCCAACTCATATTATTACCCATATTATGCTGATATGATCGATAGAACGACATTCACTATACTTATTACACTCACTATTATCAATCTAACTCATATTATTAGCCATATTATGCTTATATGATCGATAGAACGACAATTACTATAATCACTACTCTTAGTATTATCAATCTAACTCATATTATTAGCCATATTATGCTTATATTATCGATAGAACGACAATTACTATACTTATTACTGTTATTATTATCAATCTAACTCATATTATTAGCCATATTATGCTTATTTGATCGATAGAATGAGAATTACTATACTCACTACTCTTAGTATTATCACTCTAACTCATATTATTAGCCATATTATGCTTATATGATCGAGAGAACAACAATTACTATACTTATTACTCTCATTATTATCAATCTAACTCATATTATTAGCCATATTGTGCTTATATGATCGATAGAACGACAATTACTATACTTATTACTCTTATTATTATAAATCTAACTCATATTATTAGCCATATTATGCTTATATGATCGATAGAACGACAATTACTATACTCATTACTCTTATTATTATCAATCTAACTCATATTATTAGCCATATTATGCTTATATGATCGATAGAACGACAATTACTATACTCACTACTCTTAGTATTATCAATCTAACTCATATTATTAGCCATATTATGCTTATGTTATCGATAGAACGACAATTACTATACTTATTACTGTTATTATTATCAATCTAACTCATATTACTATCCATATTATGCTTATTTGATCGATAGAATGAGAATTACTATACTCACTACTCTTAGTATTATCACTCTAACTCATATTATTAGCCATATTATGCTCATATGATCGAGAGAACAACAATTACTATACTTATTACTCTTATTATTATGAATCTAACTCATATTATTAGCCACATTATGCTTATATGATCGATAGAACTACAATTACTATGCTCATTACTCTTATTATTATCAACCCAACTCATATTATTACCCATATTATGCTGATATGATCGATAGAACGACATTCACTATACTTATTACACTCACTATTATCAATCTAACTCATATTATTAACCATATTATGCAGATATGATCGATAGAACGACAATTACTATACTTATTACTCTTATTATTATCAATCTAACTCGTATTATTAGCCATATTATGCTTATATGATCGATAGAACGACAAATACTGTACTTATTACTCTTATTATTGTCATTCTAACTCATATTATTAACCGTATTATGCAGATATGATCGATAGAACTACTATTACTATACTCATTACTCTTATTATTATCAATCTAACTCATATTATTAGCCATATTATGCTTATATGATCGATAGAACGACAATTACTATACTCACTACTCTTAGTATTATCAATATAACTCATATTATTAGCCATATTATGCTTATATTATCGATAGAACGACAATTACTATACTTATTACTGTTATTATTATCAATCTGACTCATATTATTAGCCATATTATGCTTATATGATCGATAGAACGACAATTACTATACTTATTACTCTTATTATTATCAATCTAACTCATATTATTAGCCATATTGTGCTTATATGAGCGATAGAACGACAATTACTATATTTATTACACTCACTATTATCAATCTAACTCATATTATTAATCATATTATGCAGATATGATCGATAGAACGACAATTACTATACTCATTACTCTTATTATTATCAATCTAACTCATGCTATTAGCCACATTATGCTTATATGATCGATAGAACTACAATTACTATACTCATTACTCTTATTATTATCAACCCAACTCATATTATTACCCATATTATGCTGATATGATCGATAGAACGACATTCACTATACTTATTACACTCACTATTATCAATCTAACTCATATTATTAAGCATATTATGCAGATATGATCGATAGAACGACAATTACTATACTTATTACTCTTATTATTATCAATCTAACTCATATTATTAGCCATATTGTGCTTATATGAGCGATAGAACGAGAATTACTATACTCACTACTCATAGTATTATCAATCTAACTCATATTATTAGCCATATTATGCTTATATTATCGATAGAACGACAATTACAATACCTATTACTGTTATTATTATCAATCTAACTCATATTATTAGCCATATTATGCTTATATGATCGATAGAACGACAATTACTATAATCACTACTCTTAGTATTATCAATCTAACTCATATTATTAGCCATATTATGCTTATATTATTGATAGAACGACAATTACTATACTTATTACTGTTATTATTATCAATCTAACTCATATTATTAGCCATATTATGCTTATTTGATCGATAGAATGAGAATTACTATACTCACTACTCTTAGTATTATCACTCTAACTCATATTATTAACCATATTATGCAGATATGATCGATAGAACGACAATTACTATACTTATTACTCTTATTATTATAAATCTAACTCATAGTATTAGCCATATTGTGCTTATATGAGCGATAGAACGACAATTACTATACTTATTACACTTATTATTATCAATGTAACTCATATTACTAGCCATATTATGCTTATATGATCGATAGAACGACAATTACTATACTTATTACTCTTATTATTATCAATCTAACTCATATTATTAGCCATATTGTGCTTATATAAGCGATAGAACGAGAATTACTATACTCACTACTCATAGTATTATCAATCTAACTCATATTATTAGCCATATTATGCTTATATTATCGATAGAACGACAATTACAATACCTATTACTGTTATTATTATCAATCTAACTCATATTATTAGCCATATTATGCTTAAATGATCGATAGAACGACAATTACTATACTTATTACTCTTATTATTATCAATCTAACTCATATTATTAGCCATATTATGGTTATATGATCGATATAACGACAATTACTATACTTATTACTCTTATTATTATCAATCTAACTCATATTATTAGCCATATTGTGCTTATATGTACGATTGAACGACAATTACTATACTTATTACTCTTATTATTATAAATCTAACTCATATTATTAACCATATTATGCAGATATGATCGATAGAACGACAATTACTATACTTATTACTCTTGTTATTATAAATCTAACTCATATTATTAGCCATATTATGCTTATATGATCGATAGAACGACAATTACTATACTTATTACTCTTATTATTATCAATCTAACTCATATTATTAGCCATATTATGCTTATATGATCGATAGAACGACAATTACTACACTTATTACTCTTATTATTATCAATCTAACTCATATTATTAACCATATTATGCAGATATGATCGATAGAACGACAATTACTATACTTATTACTCTTATTATTATCAATCTAACTCATATTATTAGCCATATTGTGCTTATATGATCGATAGAACGGCAATTACTATACTTATTACTCTTATTATTATAAATCTAACTCATATTATTAGCCATATTATGCTTATCTGATCGATAGAACGACAATTACTCTACTCATTACTCTTATTATTATCAATCTAACTCGTATTATTAGCCATATTATGCTTATATGATCGATAGAACGACAAATACTATACTTATTACTCTTATTAATATCAATCTAACTCATATTATTAGCCATATTATGCTTATATGATCGATAGAACGACAATTACTATACTCACTACTCTTAGCATTATCAATCTAACTCATATTATTAGCCATATTATGCTTATATTATCGATAGAACGACAATTACTATACTTATTACTGTTATTATTATCAATCTAACTCATATTATTGGCCATATTATGCTTAAATGATCGATAGAACTACAATTTCTATACTCATTACTCTTATTATTATCAATCTAACTCATTTTATTAGCCATATTATGCTTATATGATCGATAGAACGTCTATTACTATACTTATTACACCTATTATTATCAATGTAACTCATATTATTAGCCATATTATGCTTATATGATCGATAGAACGACAATTACTATACTTATTACTCTTATTATTATCAATCTAACTCATATTATTAGCCATATTGTGCTTATATGAGCGATAGAACGACAATTACTATACTTATTACACTTATTATTATCAATGTAACTCATATTACTAGCCATATTATGCTTATATGATCGATAGAACGACAATTACTATACTTATTACTCTTATTATTATCAATCTAACTCATATTATTAGCCATATTGTGCTTATATGAGCGATAGAACGAGAATTACTATACTCACTACTCATAGTATTATCAATCTAACTCATATTATTAGCCATATTATGCTTATATTATTGATAGAACGACAATTACAATACCTATTACTGTTATTATTATCAATCTAACTCATACTATTAGCCATATTATGCTTAAATGATCGATAGAACGACAATTACTATACTTATTACTCTTATTATTATCAATCTAACTCATATTATTAACCATATTATGCAGATATGATCGATAGGACGACAATTACTATACTTATTACTCTTATTATTATCAATCTAACTCATATTATTAGCCATATTGTGCTTATATGATCGATAGAACGACAATTACTATACTTATTACTCGTATTATTATCAATCTAACTCATGCTATTAGCCATATTATGGTTATATGATCGATAGAACGACAGTTACTATACTCACTACTCTTAGTATTATCAATCTAACTCATATTATTAGCCATATTATGCTTATATTATCGATAGAACGACAATTACTATACTTATTACTGTTATTATTATCAATCTAACTCATATTATTAGCCATATTATGCTTATATGATCGATAGAATGAGAATTACTATACTCACTACTCTTAGTATTATCACTCTAACTCATATTATTAGCCATATTATGCTTATATGATCGATAGAATGAGAATTACTATACTCACTACTCTTAGTATTATCACTCTAACTCATATTATTAGCCTTATTATGCTTATATGATCGATAGAACGACAATTACTGTAGTTATTACTCTTATTATTATCAATCTAACTCGTATTATTAGCCATATTATGCTTATATGATCGATAGAACGACAAATACTATACTTATTACTCTTATTAATATCAATCTAACTCATATTATTAGCCATATTATGCTTATATGATCGATAGAACGACAATTACTATACTCACTACTCTTAGTATTATCAATCTAACTCATATTATTAGCCATATTATGCTTATATTATCGATAGAACGACAATTACTATACTTATTACTGTTATTATTATCAATCTAACTCATATTATTGGCCATATTATGCTTAAATGATCGATAGAACTACAATTTCTATACTCATTACTCTTATTATTATCAATCTAACTCATTTTATTAGCCATATTATGCTTATATGATCGATAGAACGTCTATTACTATACTTATTACACCTATTATTATCAATGTAACTCATATTATTAGCCATATTATGCTTATATGATCGATAGAACGACAATTACTATACTTATTACTCTTATTATTATCAATCTAACTCATATTATTAGCAATATTGTGCTTATATGAGCGATAGAACGACAATTACTATACTTATTACACTTATTATTATCAATGTAACTCATATTACTAGCCATATTATGCTTATATGATCGATAGAACGACAATTACTATACTTATTACTCTTATTATTATCAATCTAACTCATATTATTAGCCACATTGTGCTTATATGAGCGATAGAACGAGAATTACTATACTCACTACTCATAGTATTATCAATCTAACTCATATTATTAGCCATATTATGCTTATATTATCGATAGAACGACAATTACAATACCTATTACTGTTATTATTATCAATCTAACTCATATTATTAGCCATATTATGCTTAAATGATCGATAGAACGACAATTACTATACTTATTACTCTTATTATTATCAATCTAACTCATATTATTAGCCATATTATGGTTATATGATCGATATAACGACAATTACTATACTTATTACTCTTATTATTATCAATCTAACTCATATTATTAGCCATATTGTGCTTATATGATCGATAGAACGACAATTACTATACTTATTACTCTTATTATTATAAATCTAACTCATATTATTAACCATATTATGCAGATATGATCGATAGAACGACAATTACTATACTTATTACTCTTGTTGTTATAAATCTAACTCATATTATTAGCCATATTATGCTTATATGATCGATAGAACGACAATTACTATACTTATTACTCTTATTATTATAAATCTAACTCATATTATTAACCATATTATGCAGACATGATCGATAGAACGACAATTACTATACTTATTACTCTTGTTATTATAAATCTAACTCATATTATTAGCCATATTATGCTTATATGATCGATAGAACGACAATTACTACACTTATTACTCTTATTATTATCAATCTAACTCATATTATTAACCATATTATGCAGATATGATCGATAGGACGACAATTACTATACTTATTACTCTTATTATTATCAATCTAACTCATATTATTAGCCATATTGTGCTTATATGATCGATAGAACGACAATTACTATACTTATTACTCTTATTATTATCAATCTAACTCATATTATTAACCATATTATGCAGATATGATCGATAGAACGACAATTACTATACTTATTACTCTTATTATTATCAATCTAACTCATATTATTAGCCATATTGTGCGTATATGATCGATAGAACGACAATTACTATACTTATTACTCTTATTATTATAAATCTAACTCATATTATTAGCCATATTATGCTTATATGATCGATAGAACGAGAATTACTATACTCACTACTCTTAGTATTATCACTCTAACTCATATTATTAGCCTTATTATGCTTATATGATCGATAGAACGACAATTACTGTAGTTATTACTCTTATTAATATCAATCTAACTCATATTATTAGCCATATTATGCTTATATGATCGATAGAACGACAATTACTATACTCACTACTCTTAGTATTATCAATCTAACTCATATTATTAGCCATATTATGCTTATATTATCGATAGAACGACAATTACTATACTTATTACTGTTATTATTATCAATCTAACTCATATTATTGGCCATATTATGCTTAAATGATCGATAGAACTACAATTTCTATACTCATTACTCTTATTATGATCAATCTAACTCATTTTATTAGCCATATTATGCTTATATGATCGATAGAACGTCTATTACTATACTTATTACACCTATTATTATCAATGTAACTCATATTATTAGCCATATTATGCTTATATGATCGATAGAACGACAATTACTATACTTATTACTCTTATTATTATCAATCTAACTCATATTATTAGCCATATTGTGCTTATATGAGCGATAGAACGACAATTACTATACTTATTACACTTATTATTATCAATGTAACTCATATTACTAGCCATATTATGCTTATATGATCGATAGAACGACAATTACTATACTTATTACTCTTATTATTATCAATCTAACTCATATTATTAGCCATATTGTGCTTATATGAGCGATAGAACGAGAATTACTATACTCACTACTCATAGTATTATCAATCTAACTCATATTATTAGCCATATTATGCTTATATTATCGATAGAACGACAATTACAATACCTATTACTGTTATTATTATCAATCTAACTCATATTATTAGCCATATTATGCTTAAATGATCGATAGAACGACAATTACTATACTTATTACTCTTATTATTATCAATCTAACTCATATTATTAGCCATATTATGGTTATATGATCGATATAACGACAATTACTATACTTATTACTCTTATTATTATCAATCTAACTCATATTATTAGCCATATTGTGCTTATATGATCGATAGAACGACAATTACTATACTTATTACTCTTATTATTATAAATCTAACTCATATTATTAACCATATTATGCAGATATGATCGATAGAACGACAATTACTATACTTATTACTCTTGTTGTTATAAATCTAACTCATATTATTAGCCATATTATGCTTATATGATCGATAGAACGACAATTACTATACTTATTACTCTTATTATTATCAATCTAACTCATATTATTAGCCATATTATGCTTATATGATCGATAGAACGACAATTACTACACTTATTACTCTTATTATTATCAATCTAACTCATATTATTAACCATATTATGCAGATATGATCGATAGAACGACAATTACTATACTCATTACTCTTATTATTATCAATCTAACTCATGCTATTTGCCATATTATGGTTATATGATCGATAGAACGACAGTTACTATACTCACTACTCTTAGTATTATCAATCTAACTCATATTATTAGCCATATTATGCTTATATTATCGATAGAACGACAATTACTATACTTATTACTGTTATTATTATCAATCTAACTCATATTATTAGCCATATTGTGCTTATATGATCGATAGAACGACAATTACTATACTTATTACTCTTATTATTATAAATCTAACTCATATTATTAACCATATTATGCAGATATGATCGATAGAACGACAATTACTATACTTATTACTCTTATTATTATCAATCTAACTCATATTATTAGCCATATTGTGCTTATATGATCGATAGAACGACAATTACTATACTCACTACTCTTAGTATTATCAATCTAACTCATATTATTAGCCATATTATGCTTATATTATCGATAGAACGACAATTACTGTAGTTATTACTCTTATTAATATCAATCTAACTCATATTATTAGCCATATTATGCTTATATGATCGATAGAACGACAATTACTATACTCACTACTCTTAGTATTATCAATCTAACTCATATTATTAGCCATATTATGCTTATATTATCGATAGAACGACAATTACTATACTTATTACTGTTATTATTATCAATCTAACTCATATTATTGGCCATATTATGCTTAAATGATCGATAGAACTACAATTTCTATACTCATTACTCTTATTATGATCAATCTAACTCATTTTATTAGCCATATTATGCTTATATGATCGATAGAACGTCTATTACTATACTTATTACACCTATTATTATCAATGTAACTCATATTATTAGCCATATTATGCTTATATGATCGATAGAACGACAATTACTATACTTATTACTCTTATTATTATCAATCTAACTCATATTATTAGCCATATTGTGCTTATATGAGCGATAGAACGACAATTACTATACTTATTACACTTATTATTATCAATGTAACTCATATTACTAGCCATATTATGCTTATATGATCGATAGAACGACAATTACTATACTTATTACTCTTATTATTATCAATCTAACTCATATTATTAGCCATATTGTGCTTATATGAGCGATAGAACGAGAATTACTATACTCACTACTCATAGTATTATCAATCTAACTCATATTATTAGCCATATTATGCTTATATTATCGATAGAACGACAATTACAATACCTATTACTGTTATTATTATCAATCTAACTCATATTATTAGCCATATTATGCTTTAAATGATCGATAGAACGACAATTACTATACTTATTACTCTTATTATTATCAATCTAACTCATATTATTAGCCATATTATGGTTATATGATCGATATAACGACAATTACTATACTTATTACTCTTATTATTATCAATCTAACTCATATTATTAGCCATATTGTGCTTATATGATCGATAGAACGACAATTACTATACTTATTACTCTTATTATTATAAATCTAACTCATATTATTAACCATATTATGCAGATATGATCGATAGAACGACAATTACTATACTTATTACTCTTGTTGTTATAAATCTAACTCATATTATTAGCCATATTATGCTTATATGATCGATAGAACGACAATTACTATACTTATTACTCTTATTATTATCAATCTAACTCATATTATTAGCCATATTATGCTTATATGATCGATAGAACGACAATTACTACACTTATTACTCTTATTATTATCAATCTAACTCATATTATTAACCATATTATGCAGATATGATCGATAGAACGACAATTACTATACTCATTACTCTTATTATTATCAATCTAACTCATGCTATTTGCCATATTATGGTTATATGATCGATAGAACGACAGTTACTATACTCACTACTCTTAGTATTATCAATCTAACTCATATTATTAGCCATATTATGCTTATATTATCGATAGAACGACAATTACTATACTTATTACTGTTATTATTATCAATCTAACTCATATTATTAGCCATATTGTGCTTATATGATCGATAGAACGACAATTACTATACTTATTACTCTTATTATTATAAATCTAACTCATATTATTAACCATATTATGCAGATATGATCGATAGAACGACAATTACTATACTTATTACTCTTATTATTATCAATCTAACTCATATTATTAGCCATATTGTGCTTATATGATCGATAGAACGACAATTACTATACTCACTACTCTTAGTATTATCAATCTAACTCATATTATTAGCCATATTATGCTTATATTATCGATAGAACGACAATTACTATACTTATTACTCTTATTATTATCAATCTAACTCATATTGTTAGCCATATTATGCTTATATGATCGATAGAATGAGAATTACTATACTCACTACTCTTAGTATTATCAATCTAACTCATATTATTAACCATATTATGCAGATATGATCGATAGAACGACAATTACTACACTTATTACTCTTATTATTATCAATCTAACTCATATTATTAACCATATTATGCAGATATGATCGATAGAACGACAATTACTATACTTATTACTCTTATTATTATCAATCTAACTCATATTATTAGCCATATTGTGCTTATATGATCGATAGAACGACAATTACTATACTTATTACTCTTATTATTATAAATCTAACTCATATTATTAGCCATATTATGCTTATCTGATCGATAGAACGACAATTACTCTACCCATTACTCTTATTATTATCAATCTAACTCATATTATTAGCCATATTATGCTTATATGATCGATAGAACGACAATTACTATAATCACTACTCTTAGTATTATCAATCTAACTCATATTATTAGCCATATTATGCTTATATTATCGATAGAACGACAATTACTATACTTATTACTGTTATTATTATCAATCTAACTCATATTATTAGCCATATTATGCTTCTTTGATCGATAGAATGAGAATTACTATACTCACTACTCTTAGTATTATCACTCTAACTCATATTATTAGCCATATTATGCTTATATGATCGAGAGAACAACAATTACTATACTTATTACTCTTATTATTATCAATCTAACTCATATTGTTAGCCATATTATGCTTATATGATCGATAGAATGAGAATTACTATACTCACTACTCTTAGTATTATCAATCTAACTCATATTATTAACCATATTATGCAGATATGATCGATAGAACGACAATTACTATACTCATTACTCTTATTATTATCAATCTAACTCATGCTATTTGCCATATTATGGTTATATGATCGATAGAGCGACAGTTACTATACTCACTACTCTTAGTATTATCAATCTAACTCATATTATTAGCCATATTATGCTTATATTATCGATAGAACGACAATTACTATACTTATTACTGTTATTATTATCAATCTAACTCATATTATTAGCCATATTATGCTTATATGATCGATAGAACGACAATTACTATACTTATTACTCTTATGATTATAAATCTAACTCATATTATTAACCATATTATGCAGATATGATCGATAGAACGACAATTACTATACTTATTACTCTTGTTGTTATAAATCTAACTCATATTATTAGCCATATTATGCTTATATGATCGATAGAACGACAATTACTATACTCATTACTCTTATTATTATCAATCTAACTCATGCTATTTGCCATATTATGGTTATATGATCGATAGAACGACAGTTACTATACTCACTACTCTTAGTATTATCAATCTAACTCATATTATTAGCCATATTATGCTTATATTATCGATAGAACGACAATTACTATACTTATTACTGTTATTATTATCAATCTAACTCATATTATTAGCCATATTGTGCTTATATGATCGATAGAACGACAATTACTATACTTATTACTCTTATTATTATAAATCTAACTCATATTATTAACCATATTATGCAGATATGATCGATAGAACGACAATTACTATACTTATTACTCTTGTTGTTATAAATCTAACTCATATTATTAGCCATATTATGCTTATATGATCGATAGAACGACAATTACTATACTTATTACTCTTATTATTATCAATCTAACTCATATTATTAGCCATATTATGCTTATATGATCGATAGAACTACAATTACTACACTTATTACTCTTATTATTATCAATCTAACTCATATTATTAACCATATTATGCAGATATGATCGATAGAACGACAATTACTATACTTATTACTCTTATTATTATCAATCTAACTCATATTATTAGCCATATTGTGCTTATATGATCGATAGAACGACAATTACTATACTTATTACTCTTATTATTATAAATCTAACTCATATTATTAGCCATATTATGCTTAACTGATCGATAGAACGACAATTACTCTACTCATTACTCTTATTATTATCAATCTAACTCATATTATTAGCCATATTATGCTTATATGATCGATAGAACGACAATTACTATAATCACTACTCTTAGTATTATCAATCTAACTCATATTATTAGCCATATTATGCTTATATTATCGATAGAACGACAATTACTATACTTATTACTGTTATTATTATCAATCTAACTCATATTATTAGCCATATTATGCTTATTTGATCGATAGAATGAGAATTACTATACTCACTACTCTTAGTATTATCACTCTAACTCATATTATTAGCCATATTATGCTTATATGATCGAGAGAACAACAATTACTATACTTATTACTCTTATTATTATCAATCTAACTCATATTGTTAGCCATATTATGCTTATATGATCGATAGAATGAGAATTACTATACTCACTACTCTTAGTACTATCAATCTAACTCATATTATTAACCATATTATGCAGATATGATCGATAGAACGACAATTACTATACTCATTACTCTTATTATTATCAATCTAACTCATGCTATTTGCCATATTATGGTTATATGATCGATAGAACGACAGTTACTATACTCACTACTCTTAGTATTATCAATCTAACTCATATTATTAGCCATATTATGCTTATATTATCGATAGAACGACAATTACTATACTTATTACTGTTATTATTATCAATCTAACTCATATTATTAGCCATATTATGCTTATATGATCGATAGAATGAGAATTACTATACTCACTACTCTTAGTATTATCAATCTAACTCATATTATTAGCCATATTATGCTTATGTTATCGATAGAACGACAATTACTATACTTATTACTGTTATTATTATCAATCTAACTCATATTACTATCCATATTATGCTTATTTGATCGATAGAATGAGAATTACTATACTCACTACTCTTAGTATTATCACTCTAACTCATATTATTAGCCATATTATGCTTATATGATCGAGAGAACAACAATTACTATACTTATTACTCTTATTATTATCAATCTAACTCATATTATTAGCCATATTATGCTTATATGATCGATAGAATGAGAATTACTATACTCACTACTCTTAGTATTATCACTCTAACTCATATTATTAGCCTTATTATGCTTATATGATCGATAGAACGACAATTACTGTACCTATTACTCTTATTATTATCAATCTAACTCATATTATTAGCCATATTATGCTTATATGATCGATAGAACGACAATTACTATACTTATTACTCTTATTATTATCAATCTAACTCATATTATTAGCCATATTGTGCTTATATGATCGATAGAACGACAATTACTATACTTATTACTGTTATTATTATCAATCTGACTCATATTATTAGCCATATTATGCTTATATGATCGATAGAACGACAATTACTATACTCATTACTCTTAGTATTATCAATCTAACTCATATTATTAGCCATATTATGCTTATATTATCGATAGAACGACAATTACTATACTTAGTACTGTTATTATTATCAATCTAACTCATATTATTAGCCATATTATGCTTATATGATCGATAGAATGAGAATTACTATACTCACTACTCTTAGTATTATCACTCTAACTCATATTATTAGCCATATTATGCTCATATGATCGAGAGAACAACAATTACTATACTTATTACTCTTATTATTATGAATCTAACTCATATTATTAGCCACATTATGCTTATATGATCGATAGAACTACAATTACTATGCTCATTACTCTTATTATTATCAACCCAACTCATATTATTACCCATATTATGCTTATATGATCGATAGAACGACATTCACTATACTTATTACACTCACTATTATCAATCTAACTCATATTATTAACCATATTATGCAGATATGATCGATAGAACGACAATTACTATACTTATTACTCTTATTATTATCAATCTAACTCATATTATTAGCCATACTGTGCTTATATGATCGATAGAACGACAATTACTATACTTATTACTCTTATTATTATCAATCTAACTCATGCTATTAGCCATATTATGGTTATATGATCGATAGAACGACAGTTACTATACTCACTACTCTTAGTATTATCAATCTAACTCATATTAGTAGCCATATTATACTTATATTATCGATAGAACGACAATTACTATACTTATTACTGTTATTATTATCAATCTAACTCATATTATTAGCCATATTATGCTTATATGATCGATAGAATGAGAATTACTATACTCACTACTCTTAGTATTATCACTCTAACTCATATTATTAGCCATATTATGCTTATATGATCGATAGAATGAGAATTACTATACTCACTACTCTTAGTATTATCACTCTAACTCATATTATTAGCCTTATTATGCGTATATGATCGATAGAACGACAATTACTGTAGTTATTACTCTTATTATTATCAATCTAACTCGTATTATTAGCCATATTATGCTTATATGATCGATAGAACGACAAATACTATACTTATTACTCTTATTAATATCAATCTAACTCATATTATTAGCCATATTATGCTTATATGATCGATAGAACGACAATTACTATACTCACTACTCTTAGTATTATCAATCTAACTCATATTATTAGCCATATTATGCTTATATTATCGATAGAACGACAATTACTATACTTATTACTGTTATTATTATCAATCTAACTCATATTATTGGCCATATTATGCTTAAATGGACGATATAACTACAATTTCTATACTCATTACTCTTATTATTATCAATCTAACTCATATTATTGGCCATATTATGCTTATATTATCGATAGAACGACAATTACTATACTTATTACTGTTATTATTATCAATCTAACTCATATTATTGGCCATATTATGCTTAAATGATCGATAGAACTACAATTTCTATACTCATTACTCTTATTATTATCAATCTAACTCATATTATTAGCCATATTATGCTTATATGATCGATAGAACGACAATTACTATACTTATTACTCTTATTATTATCAATCTAACTCATATTATTAGCCATATTGTGCTTATATGAGCGATAGAACGAGAATTACTATACTCACTACTCATAGTATTATCAATCTAACTCATATTATTAGCCATATTATGCTTATATTATCGATAGAACGACAATTACAATACCTATTACTGTTATTATTATCAATCTAACTCATATTATTAGCCATATTATGCTTAAATGATCGATAGAACGACAATTACTATACTTATTACTCTTATTATTATCAATCTAACTCATATTATTAGCCATATTATGCTTATATGATCGATAGAACGACAAATACTATACTTATTACTCTTATTATTATCAATCTAACTCATATTATTAACCATATTATGCAGATATGATCGATAGAACTACAATTACTATACTCATTACTCTTATTATTATCAATCTAACTCATATTATTAGCCATATTATGCAGATATGATCGATAGAACGACAATTACTATACTCACTACTCTTAGTATTATCAATCTAACTCATATTATTAGCCATATTATGCTTATGTTATCGACAGAACGACAATTACTATACTTATTACTGTTATTATTATCAATCTAACTCATATTACTAGCCATATTATGCTTATTTGATCGATAGAATGAGAATTACTATACTCACTACTCTTAGTATTATCACTCTAACTCATATTATTAGCCATATTATGCTTATATGATAGAGAGAACAACAATTACTATACTTATTACTCTTATTATTATCAATCTAACTCATATTATTAGCCATATTATGCTTATATGATCGATAGAATGAGAATTACTATACTCACTACTCTTAGTATTATCACTCTAACTCATATTATTAGCCTTATTATGCTTATATGATCGATAGAACGACAATTACTCTACCTATTACTCTTATTATTATCAATCTAACTCATATTATTAGCCATATTATGCTTATATGATCGATAGAACGACAATTACTATACTTATTACTCTTATTATTATCAATCTAACTCATATTATTAGCCATATTGTGCTTATATGAGCGATAGAACGACAATTACTATATTTATTACACTCACTATTATCAATCTAACTCATATTATTAACCATATTATGCAGATATGATCGATAGAACGACAATTACTATACTTATTACTCTTATTATTATAAATCTAACTCATATTATTAGCCATATTATGCTTATATGATCGATAGAACGACAATTACTATACTCATTACTCTTATTATTATCAATCTAACTCATATTATTAGCCATATTATGCTTATATGATCGATAGAACGACAATTACTATACTCACTACTCTTAGTATTATCAATCTAACTCATATTATTAGCCATATTATGCTTATGTTATCGATAGAACGGCAATTACTATACTTATTACTGTTATTATTATCAATCTAACTCATATTACTAGCCATATTATGCTTATTTGATCGATAGAATGAGAATTACTATACTCACTACTCTTAGTATTATCACTCTAACTCATATTATTAGCCTTATTATGCTTATATGATCGATAGAACGACAATTACTGTACCTATTACTCTTATTATTATCAATCTAACTCATGCTATTAGCCATATTATGCTTATATGATCGATAGTACGACAATTTCTATACTCATTACTCTTATTATTATCAATCTAACTCATATAATTAACAATATTATGCAGATATGATCGATCGAACGACAATTACTATACTTCTTACACTTATTATTATCAATCTAACTCATATTATTAGCCATATTATGCTTATATGATCGATAGTACGACAATTACTGTACTCATTGCTCTTATTATTATCAATCTAACTCATATTATTAACCATATTATGCAATTATGATCGACAGAACGACAATTACTATACTTATTACACTTACTATTATCAATCTAACTCATATTATTAGCCATATTATGCAGATATGATCGATAGAACGACAATTACTATACTTATTACTCTTATTATTATCATTCTAACTCATATTATTAACCGTATTATGCGGATATGATCGATAGAACTACAATTACTATACTCATTACTCTTATTATTATCAATCTAACTCATATTATTAGCCATATTATGCTTATATGATCGATAGAACGACAATTACTATACTCACTACTCTTAGTATTATCAATCTAACTCATATTATTAGCCATATTATGCTTATGTTATCGATAGAACGACAATTACTATACTTATTACTGTTATTATTATCAATCTAACTCATATTACTAGCCATATTATGCTTATTTGATCGATAGAATGAGAATTACTATACTCACTACTCTTAGTATTATCACTCTAACTCATATTATTAGCCATATTATGCTTATATGATCGAGAGAACGACAATTACTATACTTATTACTGTTATTATTATCAATCTAACTCGTATTATTAGCCATATTATGCTTATATGATCGATAGTATGAGAATTACTATACTCACTACTCTTAGTATTATCACTCTAACTCACATTATTAGCCATATTATGCTTATATGATCGATAGTACGACAATTACTATACTCATTACTCTTATTATTATCAATCTAACTCATATTATTAACAATATTATGCAGATATGATCGATCGAACGACAATTACTATACTTCTTACACTTATTATTATCAATCTAACTCATATTATTAGCCATATTATGCTTATATGATCGATAGTACGACAATTACTGTACTCATTGCTCTTATTATTATCAATCTAACTCATATTATTAACCATATTATGCAATTATGATCGACAGAACGACAATTACTATACTTATTACACTTATTATTATCAATCTAACTCATATTATTAGCCATATTGTGCTTATATGAGCGATAGAACGACAATTACTATACTTATTACACTTATTATTATCAACGTAACTCATATTACTAGCAATATTATGCTTATATGATCGATAGAACGACAATTACTATACTTATTACTCTTATTATTATCAATCTAACTCATATTATTAGCCATATTGTGCTTATATGAGCGATAGAACGATAATTACTATACTTATTACACTTATTATTATCAATCTAACTAATATTATTAGCCATATTATGCTTATATGAGCGATAGAACGACAATTACTATACTTATTACACTTATTATTATCAATGTAACTCATATTACTAGCCATATTATGCTTATATGATCGATAGAACGACAATTACTATACTTATTACTCTTATTATTATCAATCTAACTCATATTATTAGCCATATTATGGTTATATGATCGATATAACGACAATTACTATACTTATTACTCTTATTATTATCAATCTAACTCATATTATTAACCATATTATGCAGATATGATCGATAGAACGACAATTACTATACTTATTACTCTTATTATTATAAATCTAACTCATATTATTACCCATATTATGCTGATATGATCGATAGAACGACATTCACTATACTTATTACACTCACTATTATCAATCTAACTCATATTATTAACCATATTATGCTTATATGATCGATAGAACGACAATTACTATACTTATTACTCTTATTATTATCAATCTAACTCATATTATTAGCCATATTGTGATTACATGAGCGATAGAACGACAATTACTATATTTATTACACTCACTATTATCAATCTAACTCATATTATTAACCATATTATGCAGATATGATCGATAGAACGACAATTACTATACTCATTACTTTTATTATTATCAATCTAACTCATGCTATTAGCCATATTATGGTTACATGATCGATATAACGACAATTACTATACTTATTACTCTTATTATTATCAATCTAACTCATATTATTAACCATATTATGCAGATATGATCGATAGAACGACAATTACTATACTTGTTACTCTTATTATTATTAATCTAACTCATATTATTAGCCATATTGTGCGTATATGATCGATAGAACGACAATTACTATACTTATTACTCTTATTATTATAAATCTAACTCATATTATTAGCCATATTATGCTTATATGATCGATAGAACGACAATTACTATACTTATTACTCTTATTATTATGAATCTAACTCATATTATTAGCCACATTATGCTTATATGATCGATAGAACTACAATTACTATACTCATTACTCTTATTATTATCAACCCAACTCATATTATTACCCATATTATGCTGATATGATCGATAGAACGACATTCACTATACTTATTACACTCACTATTATCAATCTAACTCATATTATTAACCATATTATGCAGATATGATCGATAGAACGACAATTACTATACTTATTACTCTTATTATTATCAATCTAACTCATATTATTAGCCATATTATGCTTATATGATCGATAGAACGACAATTACTGCACTTATTACTCTTATTATTATCAATCTAACTCATATTATTAGCCATATTGTGCTTATATGATCGATAGAACGACAATTACTATACTTATTACTCTTATTATTATAAATCTAACTCATATTATTAGCCATATTATGCTTATCTGATCGATAGAACGACAATTACTCTACACATTACTCTTATTATTATCAATCTAACTCATATTATTAGCCATATTATGCTTATATGATCGATAGAACGACAATTACTATAATCACTACTCTTAGTATTATCAATCTAACTCATATTATTAGCCATATTATGCTTATATTATCGATAGAACGACAATTACTATACTTATTACTGTTATTATTATCAATCTAACTCATATTATTAGCCATATTATGCTTATTTGATCGATAGAATGAGAATTACTATACTCACTACTCTTAGTATTATCACTCTAACTCATATTATTAGCCATATTATGCTTATATGATCGAGAGAACAACAATTACTATACTTATTACTCTTATTATTATCAATCTAACTCATATTATTAGCCATATTATGCTTATATGATCGATAGAATGAGAATTACTATACTCACTACTCTTAGTATTATCAATCTAACTCATATTATTAACCATATTATGCAGATATGATCGATAGAACGACAATTACTATACTCATTACTCTTATTATTATCAATCTAACAAATGCTATTTGCAATATTATGGTTATATGATCGATAGAACGACAGTTACTATACTCACTACTCTTAGTATTATCAATCTAACTCATATTATTAGCCATATTATGCTTATATTATCGATAGAACGACAATTACTACACTCATTACTCTTATTATTATCAACCCAACTCATATTATTACCCATATTATGCTGATATGATCGATAGAACGACATTCACTATACTTATTACACTCACTATTATCAATCTAACTCATATTATTAACCATAATATGCAGATATGATCGATAGAACGACAATTACTATACTTATTACTCTTATTATTATCAATCTAACTCATATTATTAGCCATACTGTGCTTATGTGATCTATAGAACGACAATTACTATACTTATTACTCTTATTATTATCAATCTAACTCATGCTATTAGCCATATTATGGTTATATGATCGATAGAACGACAGTTACTATACTCACTACTCTTAGTATTATCAATCTAACTCATATTATTAGCCATATTATGCTTATATTATCGATAGAACGACAATTACTATACTTATTACTGTTATTATTATCAATCTAACTCATATTATTAGCCATATTATGCTTATATGATCGATAGAATGAAAATTACTATACTCACTACTCTTAGTATTATCACTCTAACTCATATTATTAGCCATATTATGCTTATATGATCGATAGAATGAGAATTACTATACTCACTAATCTTAGTATTATCACTCTAACTCATATTATTAGCCTTATTATGCTTATATGATCGATAGAACGACAATTACTGTAGTTATTACTCTTATTATTATCAATCTAACTCGTATTATTAGCCATATTATGCTTATATGATCGATAGAACGACAAATACTATACTTATTACTCTTATTAATATCAATCTAACTCATATTATTAGCCATATTATGCTTATATGATCGATAGAATGAGAATTACTATACTCACTAATCTTAGTATTATCACTCTAACTCATATTATTAGCCTTATTATGCTTATATGATCGATAGAACGACAATTACTGTAGTTATTACTCTTATTATTATCAATCTAACTCATATTATTAGCCATATTGTGCTTATATGAGCGATAGAACGACAATTACTATACATATTACACTTATTATTATCAATGTAACTCATATTACTAGCCATATTATGCTTATATGATCGATAGAACGACAATTACTATACTTATTACTCTTATTATTATCAATCTAACTCATATTATTAACCATATTATGCAGATATGATCGACAGAACTACAATTACTATACTCATTACTCTTATTATTATCAATCTAACTCATATTATTAGCCATATTATGCTTATATTATCGATAGAACGACAATTACAATACCTATTACTGTTATTATTATCAATCTAACTCATATTATTAGCCATATTATGCTTAAATGATCGATAGAACGACAATTACTATACTCATTACTCTTATTATTATCAATCTAACTCATGCTATTTGCAATATTATGGTTATATGATCGATAGAACGACAGTTTCTATACTCACTACTCTTAGTATTATCAATCTAACTCATATTATTAGCCATATTATTCTTATATTATCGATAGAACGACAATTACTATACTTATTACTGTTATTATTATCAATCTAACTCATATTATTAGCCATATTATGCTTATATGATCGATAGAATGAGAATTACTATACTCACTACTCTTAGTATTATCACTCTAACTCATATTATTAGCCATATTATGCTCATATGATCGAGAGAACAACAATTACTATACTTATTACTCTTATTATTATGAATCTAACTCATATTATTAGCCACATTATGCTTATATGATCGATAGTACGACAATTACTGTACTCATTGCTCTTATTATTATCAATCTAACTCATATTATTAACCATATTATGCAATTATGATCGACAGAACGACAATTACTATACTTATTACACTTATTATTATCAATCTAACTCATATTATTAGCCATATTATGCAGATATGATCGATAGAACGACAACTACTATACTTATTACTCTTATTATTATCATTCTAACTCATATTATTAACCGTATTATGCAGATATGATCGATAGAACTACAATTACTATACTCATTACTCTTATTATTATCAATCTAACTCATATTATTAGCCATATTATGGTTATATGATCGATAGAACGACAATTACTATACTCACTACTCTTAGTATTATCAATCTAACTCATATTATTAGCCATATTATGCTTATATTATCGATAGAACGACAATTACTATACTTCTTACACTTATTATTATCAATCTAACTCATATTATTAGCCATATTATGCTTATATGATCGATAGTACGACAATTACTGTACTCATTGCTCTTATTATTATCAATCTAACTCATATTATTAACCATATTATGCAATTATGATCGACAGAACGACAATTACTATACTTATTACACTTCCTATTATCAATCTAACTCATATTATTAGCCATATTATGCAGATATGATCGATAGAACGACAATTACTATACTTATTACTCTTATTATTATCATTCTAACTCATATTATTAGCCATATTATGCTTATGTTATCGATAGAACGACAATTACTATACTTATTACTGTTATTATTATCAATCTAACTCATATTACTAGCCATATTATGCTTATTTGATCGATAGAATGAGAATTACTATACTCACTACTCTTAGTATTATCACTCTAACTCATATTATTAGCCATATTATGCTTATATGATCGAGAGAACGACAATTACTATACTTATTACTGTTATTATTATCAATCTAACTCGTATTATTAGCCATATTATGCTTATATGATCGATAGTATGAGAATTACTATACTCACTACTCTTAGTATTATCACTCTAACTCACATTATTTGCCATATTATGCTTATATGATCGATAGTACGACAATTACTATACTCATTACTCTTATTATTATCAATCTAACTCATATTATTAACAATATTATGCAGATATGATCGATCGAACGACAATTACTATACTTCTTACACTTATTATTATCAATCTAACTCATATTATTAGCCATATTATGCTTATATGATCGATAGTACGACAATTACTGTACTCATTGCTCTTATTATTATCAATCTAACTCATATTATTAACCATATTATGCAATTATGATCGACAGAACGACAATTACTATACTTATTACACTTATTATTATCAATCTAACTCATATTATTAGCCATATTGTGCTTATATGAGCGATAGAACGACAATTACTATACTTATTACACATATTATTATCAACGTAACTCATATTACTAGCCATATTATGCTTATATGATCGATAGAACGACAATTACTATACTTATTACTCTTATTATTATCAATCTAACTCATATTATTAGCCATATTGTGCTTATATGAGCGATAGAACGATAATTACTATACTTATTACACTTATTATTATCAATCTAACTAATATTATTAGCCATATTATGCTTATATGAGCGATAGAACGACAATTACTATACTTATTACACTTATTATTATCAATGTAACTCATATTACTAGCCATATTATGCTTATATGATCGATAGAACGACAATTACTATACTTATTACTCTTATTATTATCAATCTAACTCATATTATTAGCCATATTATGGTTATATGATCGATATAACGACAATTACTATACTTATTACTCTTATTATTATCAATCTGACTCATATTATTAACCATATTATGCAGATATGATCGATAGAACGACAATTACTATACTTATTACTCTTATTATTATAAATCTAACTCATATTATTACCCATATTATGCTGATATGATCGATAGAACGACATTCACTATACTTATTACACTCACTATTATCAATCTAACTCATATTATTAACCATATTATGCTTATATGATCGATAGAACGACAATTACTATACTTATTACTCTTATTATTATCAATCTAACTCATATTATTAGCCATATTGTGATTACATGAGCGATAGAACGACAATTACTATATTTATTACACTCACTATTATCAATCTAACTCATATTATTAACCATATTATGCAGATATGATCGATAGAACGACAATTACTATACTCATTACTTTTATTATTATCAATCTAACTCATGCTATTAGCCATATTATGGTTACATGATCGATATAACGACAATTACTATACTTATTACTCTTATTATTATCAATCTAACTCATATTATTAACCACATTATGCAGATATGATCGATAGAACGACAATTACTATACTTGTTTCTCTTATTATTATCAATCTAACTCATATTATTAGCCATATTGTGCGTATATGATCGATAGAACGACAATTACTATACTTATTACTCTTATTATTATAAATCTAACTCATATTATTAGCCATATTATGCTTATATGATCGATAGAACGACAATTACTATACTTATTACTCTTATTATTATGAATCTAACTCATATTGTTAGCCACATTATGCTTATATGATCGATAGAACTACAATTACTATACTCATTACTCTTATTATTATCAACCCAACTCATATTATTACCCATATTATGCTGATATGATCGATAGAACGACATTCACTATACTTATTACACTCACTATTATCAATCTAACTCATATTATTAACCATATTATGCAGATATGATCGATAGAACGACAATTACTATACTTATTACTCTTATTATTATCAATCTAACTCATATTATTAGCCATATTATGCTTATATGATCGATAGAACGACAATTACTGCACTTATTACTCTTATTATTATCAATCTAACTCATATTATTAACCATATTATGCAGATATGATCGATAGAACGACAATTACTATACTTATTACTCTTATTATTATCAATCTAATTCATATTATTAGCCATATTGTGCTTATATGATCGAGAGAACAACAATTACTATACTTATTACTCTTATTATTATCAATCTAACTCATATTATTAGCCATATTATGCTTATATGATCGATAGAATGAGAATTACTATACTCACTACTCTTAGTATTATCAATCTAACTCATATTATTAACCATATTATGCAGATATGATCGATAGAACGACAATTACTATACTCATTACTCTTATTATTATCAATCTAACTCATGCTATTTGCAATATTATGGTTATATGATCGATAGAACGACAGTTACTATACTCACTACTCTTAGTATTATCAATCTAACTCATATTATTAGCCATATTATGCTTATATTATCGATAGAACGACAATTACTACACTCATTACTCTTATTATTATCAACCCAACTCGTATTATTACCCATATTATGCTGATATGATCGATAGAACGACATTCACTATACTTATTACACTCACTATTATCAATCTAACTCATATTATTAACCATAATATGCAGATATGATCGATAGAACGACAATTACTATACTTATTACTCTTATTATTATCAATCTAACTCATATTATTAGCCATACTGTGCTTATGTGATCTATAGAACGACAATTACTATACTTATTACTCTTATTATTATCAATCTAACTCATGCTATTAGCCATATTATGGTTATATGATCGATAGAACGACAGTTACTATACTCACTACTCTTAGTATTATCAATCTAACTCATATTATTAGCCATATTATGCTTATATTATCGATAGAACGACAATTACTATACTTATTACTGTTATTATTATCAATCTAACTCATATTATTAGCCATATTATGCTTATATGATCGATAGAATGAGAATTACTATACTCACTACTCTTAGTATTATCACTCTAACTCATATTATTAGCCATATTATGCTTATATGATCGATAGAATGAGAATTACTATACTCACTAATCTTAGTATTATCACTCTAACTCATATTATTAGCCTTATTATGCTTATATGATCGATAGAACGACAATTACTGTAGTTATTACTCTTATTATTATCAATCTAACTCGTATTATTAGCCATATTATGCTTATATGATCGATAGAACGACAAATACTATACTTATTACTCTTATTAATATCAATCTAACTCATATTATTAGCCATATTATGCTTATATGATCGATAGAACGACAATTACTATACTCACTACTCTTAGTATTATCAATCTAACTCATATTATTAGCCATATTATGCTTATATTATCGATAGGACGACAATTACTATACTTATTACTGTTATTATTATCAATCTAACTCATATTATTGGCCATATTATGCTTAAATGATCGATAGAACTACAATTTCTATACTCATTACTCTTATTATTATCAATGTAACTCATATTATTAGCCATGTTATGCTAATATGATCGATAGAACGTCTATTACTATACTTATTACACTTATTATTATCAATGTAACTCATATTATTAGCCATATTATGCTTATATGATCGATAGAACGACAATTACTATACTTATTACTCTTATTATTATCAATCTAACTCATATTATTAGCCATATTGTGCTTATATGAGCGATAGAACGACAATTACTATACATATTACACTTATTATTATCAATGTAACTCATATTACTAGCCATATTATGCTTATATGATCGATAGAACGACAATTACTATACTTATTACTCTTATTATTATCAATCTAACTCATATTATTAACCATATTATGCAGATATGATCGACAGAACTACAATTACTATACTCATTACTCTTATTATTATCAATCTAACTCATATTATTAGCCATATTATGCTTATATTATCGATAGAACGACAATTACAATACCTATTACTGTTATTATTATCAATCTAACTCATATTATTAGCCATATTATGCTTAAATGATCGATAGAACGACAATTACTATACTCATTACTCTTATTATTATCAATCTAACTCATGCTATTTGCAATATTATGGTTATATGATCGATAGAACGACAGTTACTATACTCACTACTCTTAGTATTATCAATCTAACTCATATTATTAGCCATATTATGCTTATATTATCGATAGAACGACAATTACTATACTTATTACTGTTATTATTATCAATCTAACTCATATTATTAGCCATATTATGCTTATATGATCGATAGAATGAGAATTACTATACTCACTACTCTTAGTATTATCACTCTAACTCATATTATTAGCCATATTATGCTCATATGATCGAGAGAACAACAATTACTATACTTATTACTCTTATTATTATGAATCTAACTCATATTATTAGCCACATTATGCTTATATGATCGATAGAACGACAATTACTATACTTATTACTGTTATTATTATCAATCTGACTCATATTATTAGCCATATTATGCTTATATGATCGATAGAACGACAATTACTATACTTATTACTCTTATTATTATCAATCTAATTCATATTATTAGCCATATTGTGCTTATATGAGCGATAGAACGACAATTACTATATTTATTACACTCACTATTTTCAATCTAACTCATATTATTAATCATATTATGCAGATATGATCGATAGAACGACAATTACTATACTTATTACTCTTATTATTATGAATCTAACTAATATTATTAGCCACATTATGCTTATATGATCGATAGAACTACAATTACTATACTCATTACTCTTATTATTATCAACCCAACTCATATTATTACCCATATTATGCTGATATGATCGATAGAACGACATTCACTATACTTATTACACTCACTATTATCAATCTAACTCATATTATTAACCATATTATGCAGATATGATCGATAGAACGACAATTACTATACTTATTACTCTTATTATTATCAATCTAACTCATATTATTAGCCATATTGTGCTTATATGAGCGATAGAACGACAATTACTGTATTTATTACACTCACTATTATCAATCTAACTCATATTATTAACCATATTATGCAGATATGATCGATAGGACGACAATTACTATACTCATTACTCTTATTATTATCAATCTAACTCATATTACTAGCCATATTATGCTTATTTGATCGATAGAATTAGAATTACTATACTCACTACTCTTAGTATTATCACTCTAACTCATATTATTAGCCATATTATGCTTATATGATCGAGAGAACGACAATTACTATACTTATTACTGTTATTATTATCAATCTAACTCGTATTATTAGCCATATTATGCTTATATGATCGATAGTATGAGAATTACTATACTCACTACTCTTAGTATTATCACTCTAACTCACATTATTAGCCATATTATGCTTATATGATCGATAGTACGACAATTACTATACTCATTACTCTTATTATTATCAATCTAACTCATATTATTAACAATATTATGCAGATATGATCGATCGAACGACAATTACTATACTTCTTACACTTATTATTATCAATCTAACTCATATTATTAGCCATATTATGCTTATATGATCGATAGTACGACAATTACTGTACTCATTGCTCTTATTATTATCAATCTAACTCATATTATTAACCATATTATGCAATTATGATCGACAGAACGACAATTACTATACTTATTACACTTATTATTATCAATCTAACTCATATTATTAGCCATATTGTGCTTATATGAGCGATAGAACGACAATTACTATACTTATTACACTTATTATTATCAACGTAACTCATATTACTAGCAATATTATGCTTATATGATCGATAGAACGACAATTACTATACTTATTACTCTTATTATTATCAATCTAACTCATATTATTAGCCATATTGTGCTTATATGAGCGATAGAACGATAATTACTATACTTATTACACTTATTATTATCAATCTAACTAATATTATTAGCCATATTATGCTTATATGAGCGATAGAACGACAATTACTATACTTATTACACTTATTATTATCAATGTAACTCATATTACTAGCCATATTATGCTTATATGATCGATAGAACGACAATTACTATACTTATTACTCTTATTATTATCAATCTAACTCATATTATTAGCCATATTATGGTTATATGATCGATATAACGACAATTACTATACTTATTACTCTTATTATTATCAATCTAACTCATATTATTAACCATATTATGCAGATATGATCGATAGAACGACAATTACTATACTTATTACTCTTATTATTATAAATCTAACTCATATTATTACCCATATTATGCTGATATGATCGATAGAACGACATTCACTATACTTATTACACTCACTATTATCAATCTAACTCATATTATTAACCATATTATGCTTATATGATCGATAGAACGACAATTACTATACTTATTACTCTTATTATTATCAATCTAACTCATATTATTAGCCATATTGTGATTACATGAGCGATAGAACGACAATTACTATATTTATTACACTCACTATTATCAATCTAACTCATATTATTAACCATATTATGCAGATATGATCGATAGAACGACAATTACTATACTCATTACTTTTATTATTATCAATCTAACTCATGCTATTAGCCATATTATGGTTACATGATCGATATAACGACAATTACTATACTTATTACTCTTATTATTATCAATCTAACTCATATTATTAACCATATTATGCAGATATGATCGATAGAACGACAATTACTATACTTGTTACTCTTATTATTATTAATCTAACTCATATTATTAGCCATATTGTGCGTATATGATCGATAGAACGACAATTACTATACTTATTACTCTTATTATTATAAATCTAACTCATATTATTAGCCATATTATGCTTATATGATCGATAGAACGACAATTACTATACTTATTACTCTTATTATTATGAATCTAACTCATATTATTAGCCACATTATGCTTATATGATCGATAGAACTACAATTACTATACTCATTACTCTTATTATTATCAACCCAACTCATATTATTACCCATATTATGCTGATATGATCGATAGAACGACATTCACTATACTTATTACACTCACTATTATCAATCTAACTCATATTATTAACCATATTATGCAGATATGATCGATAGAACGACAATTACTATACTTATTACTCTTATTATTATCAATCTAACTCATATTATTAGCCATATTATGCTTATATGATCGATAGAACGACAATTACTGCACTTATTACTCTTATTATTATCAATCTAACTCATATTATTAACCATATTATGCAGATATGATCGATAGAACGACAATTACTATACTTATTACTCTTATTATTATCAATCTAACTCATATTATTAGCCATATTGTGCTTATATGATCGATAGAACGACAATTACTATACTTATTACTCTTATTATTATAAATCTAACTCATATTATTAGCCATATTATGCTTATCTGATCGATAGAACGACAATTACTCTACTCATTACTCTTATTATTATCAATCTAACTCATATTATTAGCCATATTATGCTTATATGATCGATAGAACGACAATTACTATAATCACTACTCTTAGTATTATCAATCTAACTCATATTATTAGCCATATTATGCTTATATTATCGATAGAACGACAATTACTATACTTATTACTGTTATTATTATCAATCTAACTCATATTATTAGCCATATTATGCTTATTTGATCGATAGAATGAGAATTACTATACTCACTACTCTTAGTATTATCACTCTAACTCATATTATTAGCCATATTATGCTTATATGATCGAGAGAACAACAATTACTATACTTATTACTCTTATTATTATCAATCTAACTCATATTATTAGCCATATTATGCTTATATGATCGATAGAATGAGAATTACTATACTCACTACTCTTAGTATTATCAATCTAACTCATATTATTAACCATATTATGCAGATATGATCGATAGAACGACAATTACTATACTCATTACTCTTATTATTATCAATCTAACAAATGCTATTTGCAATATTATGGTTATATGATCGATAGAACGACAGTTACTATACTCACTACTCTTAGTATTATCAATCTAACTCATATTATTAGCCATATTATGCTTATATTATCGATAGAACGACAATTACTACACTCATTACTCTTATTATTATCAACCCAACTCATATTATTACCCATATTATGCTGATATGATCGATAGAACGACATTCACTATACTTATTACACTCACTATTATCAATCTAACTCATATTATTAACCATAATATGCAGATATGATCGATAGAACGACAATTACTATACTTATTACTCTTATTATTATCAATCTAACTCATATTATTAGCCATACTGTGCTTATGTGATCTATAGAACGACAATTACTATACTTATTACTCTTATTATTATCAATCTAACTCATGCTATTAGCCATATTATGGTTATATGATCGATAGAACGACAGTTACTATACTCACTACTCTTAGTATTATCAATCTAACTCATATTATTAGCCATATTATGCTTATATTATCGATAGAACGACAATTACTATACTTATTACTGTTATTATTATCAATCTAACTCATATTATTAGCCATATTATGCTTATATGATCGATAGAATGAGAATTACTATACTCACTACTCTTAGTATTATCACTCTAACTCATATTATTAGCCATATTATGCTTATATGATCGATAGAATGAGAATTACTATACTCACTAATCTTAGTATTATCACTCTAACTCATATTATTAGCCTTATTATGCTTATATGATCGATAGAACGACAATTACTGTAGTTATTACTCTTATTATTATCAATCTAACTCGTATTATTAGCCATATTATGCTTATATGATCGATAGAACGACAAATACTATACTTATTACTCTTATTAATATCAATCTAACTCATATTATTAGCCATATTATGCTTATATGATCGATAGAATGAGAATTACTATACTCACTAATCTTAGTATTATCACTCTAACTCATATTATTAGCCTTATTATGCTTATATGATCGATAGAACGACAATTACTGTAGTTATTACTCTTATTATTATCAATCTAACTCGTATTATTAGCCATATTATGCTTATATGATCGATAGAACGACAAATACTATACTTATTACTCTTATTAATATCAATCTAACTCATATTATTAGCCATATTATGCTTATATTATCGATAGGACGACAATTACTATACTTATTACTGTTATTATTATCAATCTAACTCATATTATTGGCCATATTATGCTTAAATGATCGATAGAACTACAATTTCTATACTCATTACTCTTATTATTATCAATGGAACTCATATTATTAGCCATGTTATGCTAATATGATCGATAGAACGTCTATTACTATACTTATTACACTTATTATTATCAATGTAACTCATATTATTAGCCATATTATGCTTATATGATCGATAGAACGACAATTACTATACTTATTACTCTTATTATTATCAATCTAACTCATATTATTAGCCATATTGTGCTTATATGAGCGATAGAACGACAATTACTATACATATTACACTTATTATTATCAATGTAACTCATATTACTAGCCATATTATGCTTATATGATCGATAGAACGACAATTACTATACTTATTACTCTTATTATTATCAATCTAACTCATATTATTAACCATATTATGCAGATATGATCGACAGAACTACAATTACTATACTCATTACTCTTATTATTATCAATCTAACTCATATTATTAGCCATATTATGCTTATATTATCGATAGAACGACAATTACAATACCTATTACTGTTATTATTATCAATCTAACTCATATTATTAGCCATATTATGCTTAAATGATCGATAGAACGACAATTACTATACTCATTACTCTTATTATTATCAATCTAACTCATGCTATTTGCAATATTATGGTTATATGATCGATAGAACGACAGTTTCTATACTCACTACTCTTAGTATTATCAATCTAACTCATATTATTAGCCATATTATGCTTATATTATCGATAGAACGACAATTACTATACTTATTACTGTTATTATTATCAATCTAACTCATATTATTAGCCATATTATGCTTATATGATCGATAGAATGAGAATTACTATACTCACTACTCTTAGTATTATCACTCTAACTCATATTATTAGCCATATTATGCTCATATGATCGAGAGAACAACAATTACTATACTTATTACTCTTATTATTATGAATCTAACTCATATTATTAGCCACATTATGCTTATATGATCGATAGTACGACAATTACTGTACTCATTGCTCTTATTATTATCAATCTAACTCATATTATTAACCATATTATGCAATTATGATCGACAGAACGACAATTACTATACTTATTACACTTATTATTATCAATCTAACTCATATTATTAGCCATATTATGCAGATATGATCGATAGAACGACAATTACTATACTTATTACTCTTATTATTATCATTCTAACTCATATTATTAACCGTATTATGCAGATATGATCGATAGAACTACAATTACTATACTCATTACTCTTATTATTATCAATCTAACTCATATTATTAGCCATATTATGGTTATATGATCGATAGAACGACAATTACTATACTCACTACTCTTAGTATTATCAATCTAACTCATATTATTAGCCATATTATGCTTATATTATCGATAGAACGACAATTACTATACTTCTTACACTTATTATTATCAATCTAACTCATATTATTAGCCATATTATGCTTATATGATCGATAGTACGACAATTACTGTACTCATTGCTCTTATTATTATCAATCTAACTCATATTATTAACCATATTATGCAATTATGATCGACAGAACGACAATTACTATACTTATTACACTTACTATTATCAATCTAACTCATATTATTAGCCATATTATGCAGATATGATCGATAGAACGACAATTACTATACTTATTACTCTTATTATTATCATTCTAACTCATATTATTAGCCATATTATGCTTATGTTATCGATAGAACGACAATTACTATACTTATTACTGTTATTATTATCAATCTAACTCATATTACTAGCCATATTATGCTTATTTGATCGATAGAATGAGAATTACTATACTCACTACTCTTAGTATTATCACTCTAACTCATATTATTAGCCATATTATGCTTATATGATCGAGAGAACGACAATTACTATACTTATTACTGTTATTATTATCAATCTAACTCGTATTATTAGCCATATTATGCTTATATGATCGATAGTATGAGAATTACTATACTCACTACTCTTAGTATTATCACTCTAACTCACATTATTAGCCATATTATGCTTATATGATCGATAGTACGACAATTACTATACTCATTACTCTTATTATTATCAATCTAACTCATATTATTAACAATATTATGCAGATATGATCGATCGAACGACAATTACTATACTTCTTACACTTATTATTATCAATCTAACTCATATTATTAGCCATATTATGCTTATATGATCGATAGTACGACAATTACTGTACTCATTGCTCTTATTATTATCAATCTAACTCATATTATTAGCCATATTGTGCTTATATGAGCGATAGAACGACAATTACTATACTTATTACTCTTATTATTATCAATCTAACTCATATTATTAGCCATATTGTGCTTATATGAGCGATAGAACGATAATTACTATACTTATTACACTTATTATTATCAATCTAACTAATATTATTAGCCATATTATGCTTATATGAGCGATAGAACGACAATTACTATACTTATTACACTTATTATTATCAATGTAACTCATATTACTAGCCATATTATGCTTATATGATCGATAGAACGACAATTACTATACTTATTACTCTTATTATTATCAAGCTAACTCATATTATTAGCCATATTATGGTTATATGATCGATATAACGACAATTACTATACTTATTACTCTTATTATTATCAATCTAACTCATATTATTAACCATATTATGCAGATATGATCGATAGAACGACAATTACTATACTTATTACTCTTATTATTATAAATCTAACTCATATTATTACCCATATTATGCTGATATGATCGATAGAACGACATTCACTATACTTATTACACTCACTATTATCAATCTAACTCATATTATTAACCATATTATGCTTATATGATCGATAGAACGACAATTACTATACTTATTACTCTTATTATTATCAATCTAACTCATATTATTAGCCATATTGTGATTACATGAGCGATAGAACGACAATTACTATATTTATTACACTCACTATTATCAATCTAACTCATATTATTAACCATATTATGCAGATATGATCGATAGAACGACAATTACTATACTCATTACTTTTATTATTATCAATCTAACTCATGCTATTAGCCATATTATGGTTACATGATCGATATAACGACAATTACTATACTTATTACTCTTATTATTATCAATCTAACTCATATTATTAACCATATTATGCAGATATGATCGATAGAACGACAATTACTATACTTGTTTCTCTTATTATTATCAATCTAACTCATATTATTAGCCATATTGTGCGTATATGATCGATAGAACGACAATTACTATACTTATTACTCTTATTATTATAAATCTAACTCATATTATTAGCCATATTATGCTTATATGATCGATAGAACGACAATTACTATACTTATTACTCTTATTATTATGAATCTAACTCATATTGTTAGCCACATTATGCTTATATGATCGATAGAACTACAATTACTATACTCATTACTCTTATTATTATCAACCCAACTCATATTATTACCCATATTATGCTGATATGATCGATAGAACGACATTCACTATACTTATTACACTCACTATTATCAATCTAACTCATATTATTAACCATATTATGCAGATATGATCGATAGAACGACAATTACTATACTTATTACTCTTATTATTATCAATCTAACTCATATTATTAGCCATATTATGCTTATATGATCGATAGAACGACAATTACTGCACTTATTACTCTTATTATTATCAATCTAACTCATATTATTAACCATATTATGCAGATATGATCGATAGAACGACAATTACTATACTTATTACTCTTATTATTATCAATCTAACTCATATTATTAGCCATATTGTGCTTATATGATCGATAGAACGACAATTACTATACTTATTACTCTTATTATTATAAATCTAACTCATATTATTAGCCATATTATGCTTATATGATCGATAGAATGAGAATTACTATACTCACTACTCTTAGTATTATCACTCTAACTCATATTATTAGCCATATTATGCTTATATGATCGAGAGAACAACAATTACTATACTTATTACTCTTATTATTATCAATCTAACTCATATTATTAGCCATATTATGCTTATATGATCGATAGAATGAGAATTACTATACTCACTACTCTTAGTATTATCAATCTAACTCATATTATTAACCATATTATGCAGATATGATCGATAGAACGACAATTACTATACTCATTACTCTTATTATTATCAATCTAACTCATGCTATTTGCAATATTATGGTTATATGATCGATAGAACGACAGTTACTATACTCACTACTCTTAGTATTATCAATCTAACTCATATTATTAGCCATATTATGCTTATATTATCGATAGAACGACAATTACTACACTCATTACTCTTATTATTATCAACCCAACTCGTATTATTACCCATATTATGCTGATATGATCGATAGAACGACATTCACTATACTTATTACACTCACTATTATCAATCTAACTCATATTATTAACCATAATATGCAGATATGATCGATAGAACGACAATTACTATACTTATTACTCTTATTATTATCAATCTAACTCATATTATTAGCCATACTGTGCTTATGTGATCTATAGAACGACAATTACTATACTTATTACTCTTATTATTATCAATCTAACTCATGCTATTAGCCATATTATGGTTATATGATCGATAGAACGACAGTTACTATACTCACTACTCTTAGTATTATCAATCTAACTCATATTATTAGCCATATTATGCTTATATTATCGATAGAACGACAATTACTATACTTATTACTGTTATTATTATCAATCTAACTCATATTATTAGCCATATTATGCTTATATGATCGATAGAATGAGAATTACTATACTCACTACTCTTAGTATTATCACTCTAACTCATATTATTAGCCATATTATGCTTATATGATCGATAGAATGAGAATTACTATACTCACTAATCTTAGTATTATCACTCTAACTCATATTATTAGCCTTATTATGCTTATATGATCGATAGAACGACAATTACTGTAGTTATTACTCTTATTATTATCAATCTAACTCGTATTATTAGCCATATTATGCTTATATGATCGATAGAACGACAAATACTATACTTATTACTCTTATTAATATCAATCTAACTCATATTATTAGCCATATTATGCTTATATGATCGATAGAACGACAATTACTATACTCACTACTCTTAGTATTATCAATCTAACTCATATTATTAGCCATATTATGCTTATATTATCGATAGGACGACAATTACTATACTTATTACTGTTATTATTATCAATCTAACTCATATTATTGGCCATATTATGCTTAAATGATCGATAGAACTACAATTTCTATACTCATTACTCTTATTATTATCAATGTAACTCATATTATTAGCCATGTTATGCTAATATGATCGATAGAACGTCTATTACTATACTTATTACACTTATTATTATCAATGTAACTCATATTATTAGCCATATTATGCTTATATGATCGATAGAACGACAATTACTATACTTATTACTCTTATTATTATCAATCTAACTCATATTATTAGCCATATTGTGCTTATATGAGCGATAGAACGACAATTACTATACATATTACACTTATTATTATCAATGTAACTCATATTACTAGCCATATTATGCTTATATGATCGATAGAACGACAATTACTATACTTATTACTCTTATTATTATCAATCTAACTCATATTATTAACCATATTATGCAGATATGATCGACAGAACTACAATTACTATACTCATTACTCTTATTATTATCAATCTAACTCATATTATTAGCCATATTATGCTTATATTATCGATAGAACGACAATTACAATACCTATTACTGTTATTATTATCAATCTAACTCATATTATTAGCCATATTATGCTTAAATGATCGATAGAACGACAATTACTATACTCATTACTCTTATTATTATCAATCTAACTCATGCTATTTGCAATATTATGGTTATATGATCGATAGAACGACAGTTACTATACTCACTACTCTTAGTATTATCAATCTAACTCATATTATTAGCCATATTATGCTTATATGATCGATAGAACGACAATTACTATACTTATTACTCTTATTATTATCAATCTAATTCATATTATTAGCCATATTGTGCTTATATGAGCGATAGAACGACAATTACTATATTTATTACACTCACTATTTTCAATCTAACTCATATTATTAATCATATTATGCAGATATGATCGATAGAACGACAATTACTATACTTATTACTCTTATTATTATGAATCTAACTAATATTATTAGCCACATTATGCTTATATGATCGATAGAACTACAATTACTATACTCATTACTCTTATTATTATCAACCCAACTCATATTATTACCCATATTATGCTGATATGATCGATAGAACGACATTCACTATACTTATTACACTCACTATTATCAATCTAACTCATATTATTAACCATATTATGCAGATATGATCGATAGAACGACAATTACTATACTTATTACTCTTATTATTATCAATCTAACTCATATTATTAGCCATATTGTGCTTATATGAGCGATAGAACGACAATTACTGTATTTATTACACTCACTATTATCAATCTAACTCATATTATTAACCATATTATGCAGATATGATCGATAGGACGACAATTACTATACTCATTACTCTTATTATTATCAATCTAACTCATGCTAGTAGCCATATTATGGTTATATGATCGATATAACGACAATTTCTACACTTATTACTCTTATTATTATCAATCTAACTCATATTATTAACCATATTATGCAGATATGATCGATTGAACTACAATTACTATACTCATTACTCTTATTATTATCAACCCAACTCATATTATTACCCATATTATGCTGATATGATCGATAGAACGACATTCACTATACTTATTACACTCACTATTATCAATCTAACTCATATTATTAACCATATTATGCAGATATGATCGATAGAACGACAATTACTATACTTATTACTCTTATTATTATCAATCTAACTCATATTATTAGCCATACTGTGCTTATATGATCGATAGAACTACAATTACTATACTTATTACTCTTATTATTATCAATCTAACTCATGCTATTAGCCATATTATGGTTATATGATCGATAGAACGACAGTTACTATACTCACTACTCTTAGTATTATCACTCTAACTCATATTATTAGCCATATTATGCTTATATGATCGAGAGAACGACAATTACTATACTTATTACACTTATTATTATCAATCTAACTCATATTATTAGCCATATTATGCTTGTATGATCGATAGAACGACAATTACTATACTTATTACTCTTATTATTATCAATCTAACTCATATTATTAACCATATTATGCAGATATGATCGACAGAACTACAATTACTATACTCATTACTCTTATTATTATCAATGTAACTCATATTATTAGCCATATTATGCTTATATGATCGATAGAACGACAATTACAATACCCACTACTCTTAGTATTATCAATCTAACTCATATTATTAGCCATATTATGCTTAAATGATCGATAGAACGACAATTACTGTACTTATTACTCTTATTATTATCAATCTAACTCGTATTATTAGCCATAGTATGCTTATATGATCGATAGAATGAGAATTACTATACTCACTACTCTTAGTATTATCACTCTAACTCATATTATTAGCCTTATTATGCTTATATGACCGATAGAACGACAATTACTGTAGTTATTACTCTTATTATTATCAATCTAACTCGTATTATTAGCCATATTATGCTTATATGATCGATAGAACGACAAATACTATACTTATTACTCTTCTTATTATCAATCTAACTCATATTATTAGCCATATTATGCTTATATGATCGATAGAACGACAATTACTATACTCACTACTCTTAGTATTATCAATCTAACTCATATTATTAGCCATATTATGGTTATATTATCGATAGAACGACAATTACTATACTTATTACTGTTATTATTATCAATCTAACTCATATTATTAGCCATATTATGCTTATATGATCGATAGAATGAGAATTACTATACTCACTACTCTTAGTATTATCACTCTAACTCATATTAGTAGCCATATTATGCTTATATGATCGAGAGAACGACAATTACTATACTTATTACTCTTATTATTATCAATCTAACTCATATTATTAGCCATATTATGCTTATATGATCGATAGAACGACAATTACTCTACTTATTACTCTTATTATTATCAATCTAACTCATATTATTAACCATATTATGCAGATATGATCGACAGAACTACAATTACTATACTCATTACTCTTATTATTATCAATCTAACTCATATTATTAGCCATATTATGCTTATATGATCGATAGAACGACAATTACTATACCCACTACTCTTAGTATTATCAATCTAACTCATATTATTAGCCATATTATGCTTAAATGATCGATAGAACGACAATTATTGTACTTATTACTCTTATTATTATCAATCTAACTCGTATTATTAGCCATATTATGCTTATATGATCGATAGAATCAGAATTACTATACTCACTACTCTTAGTATTATCACTCTAACTCATATTATTAGCCTTATTATGCTTATATGACCGATAGAACGACAATTACTGTAGTTATTACTCTTATTATTATCAATCTAACTCGTATTATTAGCCATATTATGCTTATATGATCGATAGAACGACAAATACTATACTTATTACTCTTCTTATTATCAATCTAACTCATATTATTAGCCATTTTATGCTTATATGATCGATAGAACGACAATTACTATACTTAATACTCTTATTATTATCAATCTAACTCATATTATTAACCATATTATGCAGATATGATCGATAGAACTACAATTACTATACTCATTACTCTTATTATTATCAATCTAACTCATATTATTAGCCATATTATGCTTAAATGATCGATAGAACGACCATTACTATACTCATTACTCTTATTATTATCAATCTAACGCATATTATTAGCCATATTATGCTTATATGATCGATAGAACGTCTATTACTATACTTATTACACTTATTATTATCAATGTAACTCATATTATTAGCCATATTATGCTTATATGATCGATAGAACGACAATTACTATACTTATTACTCTTATTATTATCAATCTAACTCATATTATTAGGCATATTGTGCTTATATGAGCGATAGAACGACAATTACTATACTTATTACACTTATTATTATCAATCTAACTAATATTATTAGCCATATTATGCTTATATGATCGATAGAACGACAATTACTATACTTAATACTCTTATTATTATCAATCTAACTCATATTATTAGCCATATTATGCCTATATGATCGATAGAACGACAATTACTATACCCACTACTATTAGGATTATCAATCTAACTCATATTATTAGCCATATTATGCTTAAATGATCGATAGAACGACAATTACTATACTTATTACTGTTATTATTATCAATCTAACTCATATTATTAGCCATATTATGCTTATATGATCGATAGAACGACAATTACTAAACTTGTTACTCTTATTGTTATCAATCTAACTCATATTATTAGCCATATTATGCTTATATAATCGATAGAACGAGAATTACTATACTCACTACTCTTAGTATTATCAATCTAACTCATATTATTAACCATATTATAAAGATATGATCGATAGAACTACAATTACTATACTCATTACTCTTATTATTATCAATCTAACTCATATTATTAACCATATTATGCAGATATGATCGACAGAACTACAATTACTATACTCATTACTCTTATTATTATCAATCTAACTCATATTATTAGCCATATTATGCTTATATGATCGATAGAACGACAATTACTATACCCACTACTCTTAGTATTATCAATCTAACTCATATTATTAGCCATATTATGCTTAAATGATCGATAGAACGACATTTACTGTACTTATTACTCTTATTATTATCAATCTAACTCGTATTATTAGCCATATTATGCTTATATGATCGATAGAATGAGAATTACTAAACTCACTACTCTTAGTATTATCACTCTAACTCATATTATTAGCCATATTGTGCTTATATGATCGATAGAACGACAATTACTGTACTTATTACTCTTATTATTATAAATCTAACTCATATTATTAGCCATATTATGCTTATCTGATCGATAGAACGACAATTACTCTACTCATTACTCTTATTATTATCAATCTAACTCATGCTATTTGCCATATTATGGTTATATGATCGATAGAACGACAGTTACTATACTCACTACTCTTAGTATTATCAATCTAACTCATATTATTAGCCATATTATGCTTATATTATCGATAGCACGACAATTACTATACTTATTACTGTTATTATTATCAATCTAACTCATATTATTAGCCATATTATGCTTATATGATCGATAGAATGAGAATTACTATACTCACTTCTCTTAGTATTATCACTCTAACTCATATTATTAGCCATATTATGCTTATATGATCGAGAGAACGACAATTACTATACTTATTACTCTTATTATTATCAATCTAACTCATATTATTAGCCATATTATGCTTATATGATCGATAGAACTACAATTACTATACTCATTACTCTTATTATTATCAACCCAACTCATATTATTACCCATATTATGCTGATATGATCGATAGAACGACATTCACTATACTTATTACACTCACTATTATCAATCTAACTCATATTATTAACCATATTATGCAGATATGATCGATAGAACGACAATTACTATACTTATTACTCTTATTATTATCAATCTAACTCATATTATTAGCCATACTGTGCTTATATGATCGATAGAACGACAATTACTATACTTATTACTCTTATTATTATCAATCTAACTCATGCTATTAGCCATATTATGGTTATATGATCGATAGAACGACAGTTACTATACTCACTACTCTTAGTATTATCAATCTAACTCATATTATTAGCCATATTATGCTTATATTATCGATAGAACGACAATTACTATACTTATTACTGTTATTATTATCAATCTAACTCATATTATTGGCCATATTATGGTTATATTATCGATAGAACGACAATTACTATACTTATTACTCTTATTATTATCAATCTAACTCGTATTATTAGCCATATTATGCTTATATGATCGATAGAATGAGAATTACTATACTCACTACTCTTAGTATTATCACTCTAACTCATATTATTAGCCTTATTATGCTTATATGATCGATAGAACGACAATTACTATACTTATTACTCTTATTATTATCAATCTAACTCATATTATTAACCATATTATGCAGATATGATCGACAGAACTACAATTACTATACTCATTACTCTTATTATTATCAATCTAACTCATATTATTAGCCATATTATGCTTATATGATCGATAGAACGACAATTACTATACCCACTACTCTTAGTATTATCAATCTAACTCATATTATTAGCCATATTATGCTTAAATGATCGATAGAACGACAATTATTGTACTTATTACTCTTATTATTATCAATCTAACTCGTATTATTAGCCATATTATGCTTATATGATCGATAGAATGAGAATTACTATACTCATTACTCTTATTATTATCAATCTAACTCATATTATTAGCCATATTATGCTTAAATGATCGATAGAACGACCATTACTATACTCATTACTCTTATTGTTATCAATCTAACGCATATTATTAGACATATTATGCTTATATGATCGATAGAACGTCTATTACTATACTCATTACTCTTATTATTATCAATCTAACGCATATTATTAGCCATATTATGCTTATATGATCGATAGAACGTCTATTACTATACTTATTACACTTATTATTATCAATGTAACTCATATTATTAGCCATATTATGCTTATATGATCGATAGAACGACAATTACTATACTTATTACTCTTATTATTATCAATCTAACTCGTATTATTAGCCATATTATGCTTATATGATCGATAGAATGAGAATTACTATACTCATTACTCTTATTATTATCAATCTAACTCATATTATTAGCAATATTATGCTTAAATGATCGATAGAACGACCATTACTATACTCATTACTCTTATTATTATCAATCTAACGCATATTATTAGACATATTATGCTTATATGATCGATAGAACGTCTATTACTATACTCATTACTCTTATTATTATCAATCTAACGCATATTATTAGCCATATTATGCTTATATGATCGATAGAACGTCTATTACTATACTTATTACACTTATTATTATGAATGTAACTCATATTATTAGCCATATTATGCTTATATGATCGATAGAACGACAATTACTATACTTATTACTCTTATTATTATCAATCTAACTCATATTATTAGGCATATTGTGCTTATATGAGCGATAGAACGACAATTACTATACTTATTACACTTATTATTATCAATCTAACTAATATTATTAGCCATATTATGCTTATATGATCGATAGAACGACAATTACTATACTTAATACTGTTATTATTATCAATCTAACTCATATTATTAGCCATATTATGCTTAAATGATCGATAGAACGACAATTACTATACTTATTACTCTTATTATTATTAATCTAACTCGTTTTATTAGCCATATTATGCTTATATGATCGATAGAACGACAATTACTATACCCACTACTCTTAGTATTATCAATCTAACTCATATTATTAGCCATATTATGCTTAAATGATCGATAGAACGACAATTACTGTACTTATTACTCTTATTATTATCAATCTAACTCGTATTATTAGCCATATTATGCTTATATGATCGATAGAACGAGAATTACTATACTCACTACTCTTAGTATTATCAATCTAACTCATATTATTAGCCATATTATGCTTATATTATCGATAGAACGACAATTAGAATACCTATTACTGTTATTATTATCAATCTAACTCACATTATTAGCCATATTATGCTTAAATGATCGATAGAACTACAATTACTATACTTATTACTCTTATTATTATCAATCTAACTCATATTATTAGCCATATTATGCTTATATGATCGATAGAACGACAAATACTATACTTATTACTCTTATTATTATCAATCTAACTCATATTATTAACCATATTATGCAGATATGATCGATAGAACTACAATTACTATACTCATTACTCTTATTATTATCAATCTAACTCATATTATTAGCCATATTATGCTTATATGATCGATAGAACGAGAATTACTATACTCACTACTCTTAGTATTATCAATCTAACTCATATTATTAGCCATATTATGCTTATATGATCGATAGAACGACAATTACTAAACTTGTTACTCTTATTGTTATCAATCTAACTCATATTATTAGCCATATTATGCTTATATGATCGATAGAACGAGAATTACTATACTCACTACTCTTAGTATTATCAATCTAACTCATATTATTAGCCATACTATGCTTATATTATCGATAGAACGACAATTACTATACTTATTACTCTTATTATTATCAATCTAACTCATATTATTAGCCATATTATGCTTATATGATCGATAGAACGACAAATACTATACTTATTACTCTTATTATCATCAATCTAACTCATATTATTAACCATATTATGCAGATATGATCGATAGAACTACAATTACTATACTCATTACTCTTATTATTATCAATCTAACTCATATTATTAGCCATATTATGCTTAAATGATCGATAGAACGACCATTACTATACTCATTACTCTTATTATTATCAATCTAACGCATATTATTAGCCATATTATGCTTATATGATCGATAGAACGTCTATTACTATACTTATTACACTTATTATTATCAATGTAACTCATATTATTAGCCATATTATGCTTATATGATCGATAGAACGACAATTACTATACTTATTACTCTTATTATTATCAATCTAACTCATATTATTAGCCATATTGTGCTTATATGAGCGATAGAACGACAATTACTATACTCACTACTCTTAGTATTATCAATCTAACTCAGTTTATTAGCCATATTATGCTTATATGATCGATAGAACGACAATTACTAAACTTGTTACTCTTATTGTTATCAATCTAACTCATATTATTAGCCATATTATGCTTATCTGATCGATAGAACGAGAATTACTGTACTCACTACTCTTAGTATTATCAATCTAACTCATATTATTAGCCTTATTATGCTTATATTATCGATAGAACGACAATTGCAATACCTATTACTGTTATTATTACCAATCTAACTCACATTATTAGCCATATTATGCTTAAATGATCGATAGAACTACAATTACTATAGTTATTACTCTTATTATTATCAATCTAACTCATATTATTAGCCATATTATGCTTATATGATCGATAGAACGACAAATACTATACTTATTACTCTTATTATTATCAATCTAACTCATATTATTAACCATATTATGCAGATATGATCGATAGAACTACAATTACTATACTCATTACTCTTATTATTATCAATCTAACTCATATTATTAGCCATATTATGCTTATATGATCGATAGAACGAGAATTACTATACTCACTACTCTTAGTATTATCAATCTAACTCATATTATTAGCCATATTATGCTTATATGATCGATAGAACGACAATTACTAAACTTGTTACTCTTATTGTTATCAATCTAACTCATATTATTAGCCATATTATGCTTATATGATCGATAGAACGTCTATTACTATACTTATTACACTTATTATTATCAATGTAACTCATATTATTAGCCATATTATGCTTATATGATCGATAGAACGACAATTACTATACTTATTACTCTTATTATTATCAATCTAACTCATATTATTAGCCATATTGTGCTTATATGAGCGATAGAACGACAATTACTATACTTATTACACTTATTATTATCAATGTAACTCATATTACTAGCCATATTATGCTTTTATGATCGATAGAACGACAATTACTATACTTATTACTCTTATTATTATCAATCTAATTCATATTATTAGCCATATTGTGCTTATATGAGCGATAGAACGACAATTACTATACTTATTACACTTATTATTATCAATCTAACTAATATTATTAGCCATATTATGCTTATATGAGCGATAGAACGACAATTACTGTAGTTATTACTCTTATTATTATCAATCTAACTCGTATTATTAGCCATATTATGCTTATATGATCGATAGAACGACAAATACTATACTTATTACTCTTATTAATATCAATCTAACTCATATTATTAGCCATATTATGCTTATATGATCGATAGAACGACAATTACTAAACTTGTTACTCTTATTGTTATCAATCTAACTCATATTATTAGCCATATTATGCTTATATGATCGATAGAACGAGAATTACTATACTCACTACTCTTAGTATTATCAATCTAACTCATATTATTAGCCATACTATGCTTATATTATCGATAGAACGACAATTACTATACTTATTACTCTTATTATTATCAATCTAACTCATATTATTAGCCATATTATGCTTATATGATCGATGGAACGACAAATACTATACTTATTACTCTTATTATCATCAATCTAACTCATATTATTAACCATATTATGCAGATATGATCGATAGAACTACAATTACTATACTCATTACTCTTATTATTATCAATCTAACTCATATTATTAGCCATATTATGCTTAAATGATCGATAGAACGACCATTACTATACTCATTACTCTTATTATTATCAATCTAACGCATATTATTAGCCATATTATGCTTATATGATCGATAGAACATCTATTACTATACTTATTACACTTATTATTATCAATGTAACTCATATTATTAGCCATATTATGCTTATATGATCGATAGAACGACAATTACTATACTTATTACTCTTATTATTATCAATCTAACTCATATTATTAGCCATATTGTGCTTATATGAGCGATAGAACGACAATTACTATACTTATTACACTTATTATTATCAATGTAACTCATATTACTAGCCATATTATGCTTATATGATCGATAGAACGACAATTACTATACTTATTACTCTTATTATTATCAATCTAATTCATATTATTAGCCATATTGTGCTTATATGAGCGATAGAACGACAATTACTATACTTATTACACTTATTATTATCAATCTAACTAATATTATTAGCCATATTATGCTTATATGAGCGATAGAACGACAATTACTGTAGTTATTACTCTTATTATTATCAATCTAACTCGTATTATTAGCCATAGTATGCTTATATGATCGATAGAACGACAAATACTATACTTATTACTCTTATTAGTATCAATCTAACTCATATTATTAGCCATATTGTGCTTATATGAGCGATAGAACGACAATTACTATACTTATTACACTTATTATTATCAATCTAACTCATATTATTAGCCATATTATGCTTATATGATCGATAGAACGACAAATACTATACTTATTACTCTTATTATCATCAATCTAACTCATATTATTAACCATATTATGCAGATATGATCGATAGAACTACAATTACTATACTCATTACTCTTATTATTATCAATCTAACTCATATTATTAGCCATATTATGCTTAAATGATCGATAGAACGACCATTACTATACTCATTACTTTTATTATTATCAATCTAACTCATATTATTAGCCATATTATGCTTATATGATCGATAGAACGTCTATTACTATACTTATTACACTTATTATTATCAATGTAACTCATATTATTAGCCATATTATGCTTATATGATCGATAGAACGACAATTACTATACTTATTACTCTTATTATTATCAATCTAACTCATATTATTAGCCATATTGTGATTATATGAGCGATAGAACGACAATTACTATACTTATTACACTTATTATTATCAATCTAACTAATATTATTAGCCATATTATGCTTATATGATCGATAGAACGACAATTACTATACTTAATACTCTTATTATTATCAATCTAACTAATATCATTAGCCATATTATGCTTATATGATCGATAGAACGACAATTACTATACCCACTACTCTTAGTATTATCAATCTAACTCATATTATTAGCCATATTATGCTTAAATGATCGATAGAACGACAATTACTATACTTATTACTCTTATTATTATCAATCTAACTCGTATTATTAGCCATATTATGCTTATATGATCGATAGAATGAGAATTACTATACTCACTACTCTTAGTATTATCACTCTAACTCATATTATTAGCCTTATTATGCTTATATGATCGATAGAACGACAATTACTGTAGTTATTACTCTTATTATTATCAATCTAACTCGTATTATTAGCCATATACTTGCTTATATGATCGATAGAACGACAAATACTATACTTATTACTCTTATTAATATCAATCTAACTCATATTATTAGCCATATTATGCTTATATGATCGATAGAACGACAATTACTATACTTATTATTCTTATTATTATGAATCTAACTCATATTATTAGCCACATTATGCTTATATGATCGATAGAACTACAATTACTATACTCATTACTCTTATTATTATCAACCCAACTCATATTATTACCCATATTATGCTGATATGATCGATAGAACGACATTCACTATACTTATTACACTCACTATTATCAATCTAACTCATATTATTAACCATATTATGCAGATATGATCGATAGAACGACAATTACTATACTTATTACTCTTATTATTATCAATCTAACTCATATTATTAGCCATATTGTGCGTATATGATCGATAGAACGACAATTACTATACATATTACTCTTATTATTATCAATCTAACTCATATTATTAGCCATATTATGCTTATATGATCGATAGAACGAGAATTACTATACTCACTACTCTTAGTATTATCAATCTAACTCATATTATTAGCCATATTATGGTTATATGATCGATAGAACTACAATTACTATACTCATTACTCTTATTATTATCAATCCAACTCATGCTATTAGCCATATTATGGTTATATGATCGATATAACGACAATTACTATACTTATTACTCTTATTATTATCAACCTAACTCATATTATTAGCCATATTGTGCTTATATGATCGATAGAACGACAATTACTATACTTATTACTCTTATTATTATAAATCTAACTCATATTATTAGCCATATTATGCTTATATGATCGATAGTACGACAATTACTATACTCATTACTCTTATTATTATCAATCTAACTCATATTATTAGCCATATTGTGATTACATGAGCGATAGAACGACAATTACTATATTTATTACACTCACTATTATCAATCTAACTCATATTATTAACCATATTATGCAGATATGATCGATAGAACGACAATTACTATACTTATTACTCTTATTATTATCAATCTAACTCATATTATTAACCATATTATGCAGATATGATCGACAGAACTACAATTACTATACTCATTACTCTTATTATTATCAATCTAACTCATATTATTAGCCATATTATGCTTATATTATCGATAGAACGACAATTACAATACCTATTACTGTTATTATTATCAATCTAACTCATATTATTAGCCATATTATGCTTAAATGATCGATAGAACGACAATCACTATACTCATTACTCTTATTATTATCAATCTAACTCATGCTATTTCCAATATTATGGTTATATGATCGATAGAACGACAGTTACTATACTCACTACTCTTAGTATTATCAATCTAACTCATATTATTAGCCATATTATGCTTATATTATCGATAGAACGACAATTACTATACTTATTACTGTTATTATTATCAATCTAACTCATATTATTAGCCATATTATGCTTATATGATCGATAGAATGAGAATTACTATACTCACTACTCTTAGTATTATCACTCTAACTCATATTATTAGCCATATTATGCTCATATGATCGAGAGAACAACAATTACTATACTTATTACTCTTATTATTATGAATCTAACTCATATTATTAGCCACATTATGCTTATATGATCGATAGAACGACAATTACTATACTTATTACTGTTATTATTATCAATCTGACTCATATTATTAGCCATATTATGCTTATATGATCGATAGAACGACAATTACTATACTTATTACACTTATTATTATCAATCTAATTCATATTATTAGCCATATTGTGCTTATATGAGCGATAGAACGACAATTACTATATTTATTACACTCACTATTTTCAATCCAACTCATATTATTAATCATATTATGCAGATATGATCGATAGAACGACAATTACTATACTTATTACTCTTATTATTATGAATCTAACTAATATTATTAGCCACATTATGCTTATATGATCGATAGAACTACAATTACTATACTCATTACTCTTATTATTATCAACCCAACTCATATTATTACCCATATTATGCTGATATGATCGATAGAACGACATTCACTATACTTATTACACTCACTATTATCAATCTAACTCATATTATTAACCATATTATGCAGATATGATCGATAGAACGACAATTACTATACTTATTACTCTTATTATTATCAATCTAACTCATATTATTAGCCATATTGTGCTTATATGAGCGATAGAACGACAATTACTGTATTTATTACACTCACTATTATCAATCTAACTCATATTATTAACCATATTATGCAGATATGATCGATAGGACGACAATTACTATACTCATTACTCTTAGTATTATCAATCTAACTCATATTATTAGCCATATTATGCTTATATGATCGATAGAACGACAATTACTATACTTATTACTCTTATTATTATCAATCTAACTCATATTATTAGCCATATTGTGCTTATATGAGCGATAGAACGACAATTACTATACTTATTACACTTATTATTATCAATGTAACTCATATTACTAGCCATATTATGCTTATATGATCGATAGAACGACAATTACTATACTTATTACTCTTATTATTATCAATCTAATTCATATTATTAGCCATATTGTGCTTATATGAGCGATAGAACGACAATTACTATACTTATTACACTTATTATTATCAATCTAACTAATATTATTAGCCATATTATGCTTATATGAGCGATAGAACGACAATTACTGTAGTTATTACTCTTATTATTATCAATCTAACTCGTATTATTAGCCATATTATGCTTATATGATCGATAGAACGACAAATACTATACTTATTACTCTTATTAATATCAATCTAACTCATATTATTAGCCATATTATGCTTATATGATCGATAGAACGACAATTACTAAACTTGTTACTCTTATTGTTATCAATCTAACTCATATTATTAGCCATATTATGCTTATATGATCGATAGAACGAGAATTACTATACTCACTACTCTTAGTATTATCAATCTAACTCATATTATTAGCCATACTATGCTTATATTATCGATAGAACGACAATTACTATACTTATTACTCTTATTATTATCAATCTAACTCATATTATTAGCCATATTATGCTTATATGATCGATGGAACGACAAATACTATACTTATTACTCTTATTATCATCAATCTAACTCATATTATTAACCATATTATGCAGATATGATCGATAGAACTACAATTACTATACTCATTACTCTTATTATTATCAATCTAACTCATATTATTAGCCATATTATGCTTAAATGATCGATAGAACGACCATTACTATACTCATTACTCTTATTATTATCAATCTAACGCATATTATTAGCCATATTATGCTTATATGATCGATAGAACATCTATTACTATACTTATTACACTTATTATTATCAATGTAACTCATATTATTAGCCATATTATGCTTATATGATCGATAGAACGACAATTACTATACTTATTACTCTTATTATTATCAATCTAACTCATATTATTAGCCATATTGTGCTTATATGAGCGATAGAACGACAATTACTATACTTATTACACTTATTATTATCAATGTAACTCATATTACTAGCCATATTATGCTTATATGATCGATAGAACGACAATTACTATACTTATTACTCTTATTATTATCAATCTAATTCATATTATTAGCCATATTGTGCTTATATGAGCGATAGAACGACAATTACTATACTTATTACACTTATTATTATCAATCTAACTAATATTATTAGCCATATTATGCTTATATGAGCGATAGAACGACAATTACTGTAGTTATTACTCTTATTATTATCAATCTAACTCGTATTATTAGCCATAGTATGCTTATATGATCGATAGAACGACAAATACTATACTTATTACTCTTATTAGTATCAATCTAACTCATATTATTAGCCATATTGTGCTTATATGAGCGATAGAACGACAATTACTATACTTATTACACTTATTATTATCAATCTAACTCATATTATTAGCCATATTATGCTTATATGATCGATAGAACGACAAATACTATACTTATTACTCTTATTATCATCAATCTAACTCATATTATTAACCATATTATGCAGATATGATCGATAGAACTACAATTACTATACTCATTACTCTTATTATTATCAATCTAACTCATATTATTAGCCATATTATGCTTAAATGATCGATAGAACGACCATTACTATACTCATTACTTTTATTATTATCAATCTAACTCATATTATTAGCCATATTATGCTTATATGATCGATAGAACGTCTATTACTATACTTATTACACTTATTATTATCAATGTAACTCATATTATTAGCCATATTATGCTTATATGATCGATAGAACGACAATTACTATACTTATTACTCTTATTATTATCAATCTAACTCATATTATTAGCCATATTGTGCTTATATGAGCGATAGAACGACAATTACTATACTTATTACACTTATTATTATCAATCTAACTAATATTATTAGCCATATTATGCTTATATGATCGATAGAACGACAATTACTATACTTAATACTCTTATTATTATCAATCTAACTAATATCATTAGCCATATTATGCTTATATGATCGATAGAACGACAATTACTATACCCACTACTCTTAGTATTATCAATCTAACTCATATTATTAGCCATATTATGCTTAAATGATCGATAGAACGACAATTACTATACTTATTACTCTTATTATTATCAATCTAACTCGTATTATTAGCCATATTATGCTTATATGATCGATAGAATGAGAATTACTATACTCACTACTCTTAGTATTATCACTCTATCTCATATTATTAGCCTTATTATGCTTATATGATCGATAGAACGACAATTACTGTAGTTATTACTCTTATTATTATCAATCTAACTCGTATTATTAGCCATATACTTGCTTATATGATCGATAGAACGACAAATACTATACTTATTACTCTTATTAATATCAATCTAACTCATATTATTAGCCATATTATGCTTATATGATCGATAGAACGACAATTACTATACTTATTATTCTTATTATTATGAATCTAACTCATATTATTAGCCACATTATGCTTATATGATCGATAGAACTACAATTACTATACTCATTACTCTTATTATTATCAACCCAACTCATATTATTACCCATATTATGCTGATATGATCGATAGAACGACATTCACTATACTTATTACACTCACTATTATCAATCTAACTCATATTATTAACCATATTATGCAGATATGATCGATAGAACGACAATTACTATACTTATTACTCTTATTATTATCAATCTAACTCATATTATTAGCCATATTGTGCGTATATGATCGATAGAACGACAATTACTATACATATTACTCTTATTATTATCAATCTAACTCATATTATTAGCCATATTATGCTTATATGATCGATAGAACGAGAATTACTATACTCACTACTCTTAGTATTATCAATCTAACTCATATTATTAGCCATATTATGGTTATATGATCGATAGAACTACAATTACTATACTCATTACTCTTATTATTATCAATCCAACTCATGCTATTAGCCATATTATGGTTATATGATCGATATAACGACAATTACTATACTTATTACTCTTATTATTATCAACCTAACTCATATTATTAGCCATATTGTGCTTATATGATCGATAGAACGACAATTACTATACTTATTACTCTTATTATTATAAATCTAACTCATATTATTAGCCATATTATGCTTATATGATCGATAGTACGACAATTACTATACTCATTACTCTTATTATTATCAATCTAACTCATATTATTAGCCATATTGTGATTACATGAGCGATAGAACGACAATTACTATATTTATTACACTCACTATTATCAATCTAACTCATATTATTAACCATATTATGCAGATATGATCGATAGAACGACAATTACTATACTCATTACTCTTATTATTATCAATCTAACTCATGCTATTAGCCATATTATGGTTACATGATCGATATAACGACAATTACTATACTTATTACTCTTATTATTATCAATCTAACTCATATTATTAGCCATATTATGCTTATATGATCGATAGAACGAGAATTACTATACTCACTACTCTTAGTATTATCAATCTAACTCATATTATTAGCCATATTATGGTTATATGATCGATAGAACTACAATTACTATACTCATTACTCTTATTATTATCAATCCAACTCATGCTATTAGCCATATTATGGTTATATGATCGATATAACGACAATTACTATACTTATTACTCTTATTATTATCTACCTAACTCATATTATTAGCCATATTGTGCTTATATGATCGATAGAACGACAATTACTATACTTATTACTCTTATTATTATAAATCTAACTCATATTATTAGCCATATTATGCTTATATGATCGATAGTACGACAATTACTATACTCATTACTCTTATTATTATCAATCTAACTCATATTATTAGCCATATTGTGATTACATGAGCGATAGAACGACAATTACTATATTTATTACACTCACTATTATCAATCTAACTCATATTATTAACCATATTATGCAGATATGATCGATAGAACGACAATTACTATACTCATTACTCTTATTATTATCAATCTAACTCATGCTATTAGCCATATTATGGTTACATGATCGATATAACGACAATTACTATACTTATTACTCTTATTATTATCAACCTAACTCATATTATTAGCCATATTGTGCTTATATGATCGATAGAACGACAATTACTATACTTATTACTCTTATTATTATAAATCTAACTCATATTATTAGCCATATTATGCTTATATGATCGATAGAACGAGAATTACTATACTCACTACTCTTAGTATTATCAATCTAACTCATATTATTAGCCATATTATGGTTATATGATCGATAGAACTACAATTACTATACTCATTACTCTTATTATTATCAATCCAACTCATGCTATTAGCCATATTATGGTTACATGATCGATATAACGACAATTACTATACTTATTACTCTTATTATTATCAATCTAACTCATATTATTAGCCATATTATGCTTATATGATCGATAGAACGACAATTACTATACTTATTACTGTTATTATTATCAATCTAACTCATATTATTAGCCATATTATGCTTATATGATCGATAGAATGAGAATTACTATACTCACTACTCTTAGTATTATCACTCTAACTCATATTATTAGCCATATTATGCTTATATGATCGATAGAACGACAAATACTATACTTATTACTCTTATTATCATCAATCTAACTCATATTATTAACCATATTATGCAGATATGATCGATAGAACTACAATTACTATACTCATTACTCTTATTATTATCAATCTAACTCATATTATTAGCCATATTATGCTTAAATGATCGATAGAACGACCATTACTATACTCATTACTCTTATTATTATCAATCTAACGCATATTATTAGCCATATTATGCTTATATGATCGATAGAACATCTATTACTATACTTATTACACTTATTATTATCAATGTAACTCATATTATTAGCCATATTGTGCTTATATGAGCGATAGAACGACAATTACTATACTTATTACACTTATTATTATCAATCTAATTCATATTATTAGCCATATTGTGCTTATATGAGCGATAGAACGACAATTACTATACTTATTACACTTATTATTATCAATCTAACTAATATTATTAGCCATATTATGCTTATATGAGCGATAGAACGACAATTACTGTAGTTATTACTCTTATTATTATCAATCTAACTCGTATTATTAGCCATATTATGCTTATATGATCGATAGAACGACAAATACTATACTTATTACTCTTATTAATATCAATATAACTCATATTATTAGCCATATTATGCTTATATGATCGATAGAACGACAATTACTAAACTTGTTACTCTTATTGTTATCAATCTAACTCATATTACTAGCCATATTATGCTTATATGATCGATAGAACGAGAATTACTATACTCACTACTCTTAGTATTATCAATCTAACTCATATTATTAGCCATACTATGCTTATATTATCGATAGAACGACAATTACTATACTTATTACTCTCATTATTATCAATCTAACTCATATTATTAGCCATATTATGGTTATATGATCGATAGAACGACAAATACTATACTTATTACTCTTATTATTATCAATCTAACTCATATTATTAGCCATATTATGCTTAAATGATCGATAGAACGACCATTACTATACTCATTACTCTTATTATTATCAATCTAACTCATATTATTAGCCATATTATGCTTATATGATCGATAGAACGACAATTACTAAACTTGTTACTCTTATTGTTATCAATCTAACTCATATTATTAGCCATATTATGCTTATCTGATCGATAGAACGAGAATTACTGTACTCACTACTCTTAGTATTATCAATCTAACTCATATTATTAGCCTTATTATGCTTATATTATCGATAGAACGACAATTGCAATACCTATTACTGTTATTATTATCAATCTAACTCACATTATTAGCCATATTATGCTTAAATGATCGATAGAACTACAATTACTATACTTATTACTCTTATTATTATCAATCTAACTCATATTATTAGCCATATTATGCTTATATGATCGATAGAACGACAAATACTATACTTATTACTCTTATTATTATCAATCTAACTCATATTATTAACCATATTATGCAGATATGATCGATAGAACTACAATTACTATACTCATTACTCTTATTATTATCAATATAACTCATATTATTAGCCATATTATGCTTATATGATCGATAGAACGAGAATTACTATACTCACTACTCTTAGTATTATCAATCTAACTCATATTATTAGCCATATTATGCTTATATGATCGATAGATCGACAATTGCTAAACTTGTTACTCTTATTGTTATCAATCTAACTCATATTATTAGCCATATTATGCTTATATAATCGATAGAACGAGAATTACTATACTCACTACTCTTAGTATTATCAATCTAACTCATATTATTAGCCATATTATGGTTATATGATCGATAGAACTACAATTACTATACTCATTACTCTTATTATTATCAATCCAACTCATGCTATTAGCCATATTATGGTTATATGATCGATATAACGACAATTACTATACTTATTACTCTTATTATTATCAACCTAACTCATATTATTAGCCATATTGTGCTTATATGATCGATAGAACGACAATTACTATACTTATTACTCTTATTATTATAAATCTAACTCATATTATTAGCCATATTATGCTTATATGATCGATAGTACGACAATTACTATACTCATTACTCTTATTATTATCAATCTAACTCATATTATTAGCCATATTGTGATTACATGAGCGATAGAACGACAATTACTATATTTATTACACTCACTATTATCAATCTAACTCATATATTAACCATATTATGCAGATATGATCGATAGAACGACAATTACTATACTCATTACTCTTATTATTATCAATCTAACTCATGCTATTAGCCATATTATGGTTACATGATCGATATAACGACAATTACTATACTTATTACTCTTATTATTATCAATCTAACTCATATTATTAGCCATATTATGCTTATATGATCGATAGAACGACAATTACTATACTTATTACTCTTATTATTATTAATCTAACTCATATTATTAGCCATATTATGGTTATATGATCGATATAACGACAATTACTATACTTATTATTCTTATTATTATCAATCCAACTCATATTATTAAGCATATTATGCAGATATGATCGATAGAACGACAATTACTATACTTATTACTCTTATTATTATCAACCTAACTCATATTATTAGCCATATTGTGCTTATATGATCGATAGAACGACAATTACTATACTTATTACTCTTATTATTATAAATCTAACTCATATTATTAGCCATATTATGCTTATATGATCGATAGAACGAGAATTACTATACTCACTACTCTTAGTATTATCAATCTAACTCATATTATTAGCCATATTATGGTTATATGATCGATAGAACTACAATTACTATACTCATTACTCTTATTATTATCAATCCAACTCATGCTATTAGCCATATTATGGTTACATGATCGATATAACGACAATTACTATACTTATTACTCTTATTATTATCAATCTAACTCATATTATTAGCCATATTATGCTTATATGATCGATAGAACGACAATTACTATACTTATTACTGTTATTATTATCAATCTAACTCATATTATTAGCCATATTATGCTTATATGATCGATAGAATGAGAAGTACTATACTCACTACTCTTAGTATTATCACTCTAACTCATATTATTAGCCATATTATGCTTATATGATCGATAGAACGACAAATACTATACTTATTACTCTTATTATCATCAATCTAACTCATATTATTAACCATATTATGCAGATATGATCGATAGAACTACAATTACTATACTCATTACTCTTATTATTATCAATCTAACTCATATTATTAGCCATATTATGCTTAAATGATCGATAGAACGACCATTACTATACTCATTACTCTTATTATTATCAATCTAACGCATATTATTAGCCATATTATGCTTATATGATCGATAGAACATCTATTACTATACTTATTACACTTATTATTATCAATGTAACTCATATTATTAGCCATATTATGCTTATATGATCGATAGAACGACAATTACTATACTTATTACTCTTATTATTATCAATCTAACTCATATTATTAGCCATATTGTGCTTATATGAGCGATAGAACGACAATTACTATACTTATTACACTTATTATTATCAATGTAACTCATATTACTAGCCATATTATGCTTATATGATCGATAGAACGACAATTACTATACTTATTACTCTTATTATTATCAATCTAATTCATATTATTAGCCATATTGTGCTTATATGAGCGATAGAACGACAATTACTATACTTATTACACTTATTATTATCAATCTAACTAATATTATTAGCCATATTATGCTTATATGAGCGATAGAACGACAATTACTGTAGTTATTACTCTTATTATTATCAATCTAACTCGTATTATTAGCCATATTATGCTTATATGATCGATAGAACGACAAATACTATACTTATTACTCTTATTAATATCAATATAACTCATATTATTAGCCATATTATGCTTATATGATCGATAGAACGACAATTACTAACTTGTTACTCTTATTGTTATCACAATCTAACTCATATTACTAGCCATATTATGCTTATATGATCGATAGAACGAGAATTACTATACTCACTACTCTTAGTATTATCAATCTAACTCATATTATTAGCCATACTATGCTTATATTATCGATAGAACGATAATTACTATACTTATTACTCTCATTATTATCAATCTAACTCATATTATTAGCCATATTATGCTTATATGATCGATAGAACGACAAATACTATACTTATTACTCTTATTATCATCAATCTAACTCATATTATTAACCATATTATGCAGATATGATCGATAGAACTACAATTACTATACTCATTACTCTTATTATTATCAATCTAACTCATATTATTAGCCATATTATGCTTAAATGATCGATACAACGACCATTACTATACTCATTACTCTTATTATTATCAATCTAACTCATATTATTAGCCATATTATGCTTATATGATCGATAGAACGTCTATTACTATACTTATTACACTTATTATTATCAATGTAACTCATATTATTAGCCATATTATGCTTATATGATCGATAGAACGACAATTACTAAACTTGTTACTCTTATTGTTATCAATCTAACTCATATTATTAGCCATATTATGCTTATCTGATCGATAGAACGAGAATTACTGTACTCACTACTCTTAGTATTATCAATCTAACTCATATTATTAGCCTTATTATGCTTATATTATCGACAGAAGGACAATTGCAATACCTATTACTGTTATTATTATCAATCTAACTCACATTATTAGCCATATTATGCTTAAATGATCGATAGAACTACAATTACTATACTTATTACTCTTATTATTATCAATCTAACTCATATTATTAGCCATATTATGCTTATATGATCGATAGAACGACAAATACTATACTTATTACTCTTATTATTATCAATCTAACTCATATTATTAACCATATTATTCAGATATGATCGATAGAACTACAATTACTATACTCATTACTCTTATTATTATCAATCTAACTCATATTATTAGCCATATTATGCTTATATGATCGATAGAACGAGAATTACTATACTCACTACTCTTAGTATTATCAATCTAACTCATATTATTAGCCATATTATGCTTATATGATCGATAGATCGACAATTACTAAACTTGTTACTCTTATTGTTATCAATCTAACTCATATTATTAGCCATATTATGCTTATATGATCGATAGAACGAGAATTACTATACTCACTACTCTTAGTATTATCAATCTAACTCATATTATTAGCCATACTATGCTTATATTATCGATAGAACGACAATTACTATACTTATTACTCTTATTATTATCAATCTAACTCATATTATTAGCCATATTATGCTTATATGATCGATAGAACGACAAATACTATACTTATTACTCTTATTATCATCAATCTAACTCATATTATTGACCATATTATGCAGATATGATCGATAGAACTACAATTACTATACTCATTACTCTTATTATTATCAATCTAACTCATATTATTAGCCATATTATGCTTAAATGATCGATAGAACGACCATTACTATACTCATTACTCTTATTATTATCAATCTAACGCATATTATTAGCCATATTATGCTTATATGATCGATAGAACGTCTATTACTATACTTATTACACTTATTATTATCAATGTAACTCATATTATTAGCCATATTATGCTTATATGATCGATAGAACGACAAATACTATACTTATTACTCTTATTAATATCAATATAACTCATATTATTAGCCATATTATGCTTATATGATCGATAGAACGACAATTACTAGACTTGTTACTCTTATTGTTATCAATCTAACTCATATTACTAGCCATATTATGCTTATATGATCGATAGAACGAGAATTACTATACTCACTACTCTTAGTATTATCAATCTAACTCATATTATTAGCCATACTATGCTTATATTATCGATAGAACGATAATTACTATACTTATTACTCTCATTATTATCAATCTAACTCATATTATTAGCCATATTATGCTTATATGATCGATAGAACGACAAATACTATACTTATTACTCTTATTATCATCAATCTAACTCATATTATTAACCATATTATGCAGATATGATCGATAGAACTACAATTACTATACTCATTACTCTTATTATTATCAATCTAACTCATATTATTAGCCATATTATGCTTAAATGATCGATACAACGACCATTACTATACTCATTACTCTTATTATTATCAATCTAACTCATATTATTAGCCATATTATGCTTATATGATCGATAGAACGTCTATTACTATACTTATTACACTTATTATTATCAATGTAACTCATATTATTAGCCATATTATGCTTATATGATCGATAGAACGACAATTACTAAACTTGTTACTCTTATTGTTATCAATCTAACTCATATTATTAGCCATATTATGCTTATCTGATCGATAGAACGAGAATTACTGTACTCACTACTCTTAGTATTATCAATCTAACTCATATTATTAGCCTTATTATGCTTATATTATCGACAGAAGGACAATTGCAATACCTATTACTGTTATTATTATCAATCTAACTCACATTATTAGCCATATTATGCTTAAATGATCGATAGAACTACAATTACTATACTTATTACTCTTATTATTATCAATCTAACTCATATTATTAGCCATATTATGCTTATATGATCGATAGAACGACAAATACTATACTTATTACTCTTATTATTATCAATCTAACTCATATTATTAACCATATTATTCAGATATGATCGATAGAACTACAATTACTATACTCATTACTCTTATTATTATCAATCTAACTCATATTATTAGCCATATTATGCTTATATGATCGATAGAACGAGAATTACTATACTCACTACTCTTAGTATTATCAATCTAACTCATATTATTAGCCATATTATGCTTATATGATCGATAGAACGACAATTACTAAACTTGTTACTCTTATTGTTATCAATCTAACTCATATTATTAGCCATATTATGCTTATCTGATCGATAGAACGAGAATTACTGTACTCACGACTCTTAGTATTATCAATCTAACTCATATTATTAGCCTTATTATGCTTATATTATCGATAGAACGACAATTGCAATACCTATTACTGTTATTATTATCAATCTAACTCACATTATTAGCCATATTATGCTTAAATGATCGATAGAACTACAATTACTATACTTATTACTCTTATTATTATCAATCTAACTCATATTATTAGCCATATTATGCTTATATGATCGATAGAACGACAAATACTATACTTATTACTCTTATTATTATCAATCTAACTCATATTATTAACCATATTATGCAGATATGATCGATAGAACTACAATTACTATACTCATTACTCTTATTATTATCAATATAACTCATATTATTAGCCATATTATGCTTATATGATCGATAGAACGAGAATTACTATACTCACTACTCTTAGTATTATCAATCTAACTCATATTATTAGCCATATTATGCTTATATGATCGATAGATCGACAATTGCTAAACTTGTTACTCTTATTGTTATCAATCTAACTCATATTATTAGCCATATTATGCTTATATAATCGATAGAACGAGAATTACTATACTCACTACTCTTAGTATTATCAATCTAACTCATATTATTAGCCATATTATGGTTATATGATCGATAGAACTACAATTACTATACTCATTACTCTTATTATTATCAATCCAACTCATGCTATTAGCCATATTATGGTTATATGATCGATATAACGACAATTACTATACTTATTACTCTTATTATTATCAACCTAACTCATATTATTAGCCATATTGTGCTTATATGATCGATAGAACGACAATTACTATACTTATTACTCTTATTATTATAAATCTAACTCATATTATTAGCCATATTATGCTTATATGATCGATAGTACGACAATTACTATACTCATTACTCTTATTATTATCAATCTAACTCATATTATTAGCCATATTGTGATTACATGAGCGATAGAACGACAATTACTATATTTATTACACTCACTATTATCAATCTAACTCATATTATTAACCATATTATGCAGATATGATCGATAGAACGACAATTACTATACTCATTACTCTTATTATTATCAATCTAACTCATGCTATTAGCCATATTATGGTTACATGATCGATATAACGACAATTACTATACTTATTACTCTTATTATTATCAATCTAACTCATATTATTAGCCATATTATGCTTATATGATCGATAGAACGACAATTACTATACTTATTACTCTTATTATTATTAATCTAACTCATATTATTAGCCATATTATGGTTATATGATCGATATAACGACAATTACTATACTTATTATTCTTATTATTATCAATCCAACTCATATTATTAAGCATATTATGCAGATATGATCGATAGAACGACAATTACTATACTTATTACTCTTATTATTATCAACCTAACTCATATTATTAGCCATATTGTGCTTATATGATCGATAGAACGACAATTACTATACTTATTACTCTTATTATTATAAATCTAACTCATATTATTAGCCATATTATGCTTATATGATCGATAGAACGAGAATTACTATACTCACTACTCTTAGTATTATCAATCTAACTCATATTATTAGCCATATTATGGTTATATGATCGATAGAACTACAATTACTATACTCATTACTCTTATTATTATCAATCCAACTCATGCTATTAGCCATATTATGGTTACATGATCGATATAACGACAATTACTATACTTATTACTCTTATTATTATCAATCTAACTCATATTATTAGCCATATTATGCTTATATGATCGATAGAACGACAATTACTATACTTATTACTGTTATTATTATCAATCTAACTCATATTATTAGCCATATTATGCTTATATGATCGATAGAATGAGAAGTACTATACTCACTACTCTTAGTATTATCACTCTAACTCATATTATTAGCCATATTATGCTTATATGATCGATAGAACGACAAATACTATACTTATTACTCTTATTATCATCAATCTAACTCATATTATTAACCATATTATGCAGATATGATCGATAGAACTACAATTACTATACTCATTACTCTTATTATTATCAATCTAACTCATATTATTAGCCATATTATGCTTAAATGATCGATAGAACGACCATTACTATACTCATTACTCTTATTATTATCAATCTAACGCATATTATTAGCCATATTATGCTTATATGATCGATAGAACATCTATTACTATACTTATTACACTTATTATTATCAATGTAACTCATATTATTAGCCATATTATGCTTATATGATCGATAGAACGACAATTACTATACTTATTACTCTTATTATTATCAATCTAACTCATATTATTAGCCATATTGTGCTTATATGAGCGATAGAACGACAATTACTATACTTATTACACTTATTATTATCAATGTAACTCATATTACTAGCCATATTATGCTTATATGATCGATAGAACGACAATTACTATACTTATTACTCTTATTATTATCAATCTAATTCATATTATTAGCCATATTGTGCTTATATGAGCGATAGAACGACAATTACTATACTTATTACACTTATTATTATCAATCTAACTAATATTATTAGCCATATTATGCTTATATGAGCGATAGAACGACAATTACTGTAGTTATTACTCTTATTATTATCAATCTAACTCGTATTATTAGCCATATTATGCTTATATGATCGATAGAACGACAAATACTATACTTATTACTCTTATTAATATCAATATAACTCATATTATTAGCCATATTATGCTTATATGATCGATAGAACGACAATTACTAAACTTGTTACTCTTATTGTTATCAATCTAACTCATATTACTAGCCATATTATGCTTATATGATCGATAGAACGAGAATTACTATACTCACTACTCTTAGTATTATCAATCTAACTCATATTATTAGCCATACTATGCTTATATTATCGATAGAACGATAATTACTATACTTATTACTCTCATTATTATCAATCTAACTCATATTATTAGCCATATTATGCTTATATGATCGATAGAACGACAAATACTATACTTATTACTCTTATTATCATCAATCTAACTCATATTATTAACCATATTATGCAGATATGATCGATAGAACTACAATTACTATACTCATTACTCTTATTATTATCAATCTAACTCATATTATTAGCCATATTATGCTTAAATGATCGATACAACGACCATTACTATACTCATTACTCTTATTATTATCAATCTAACTCATATTATTAGCCATATTATGCTTATATGATCGATAGAACGTCTATTACTATACTTATTACACTTATTATTATCAATGTAACTCATATTATTAGCCATATTATGCTTATATGATCGATAGAACGACAATTACTAAACTTGTTACTCTTATTGTTATCAATCTAACTCATATTATTAGCCATATTATGCTTATCTGATCGATAGAACGAGAATTACTGTACTCACTACTCTTAGTATTATCAATCTAACTCATATTATTAGCCTTATTATGCTTATATTATCGACAGAAGGACAATTGCAATACCTATTACTGTTATTATTATCAATCTAACTCACATTATTAGCCATATTATGCTTAAATGATCGATAGAACTACAATTACTATACTTATTACTCTTATTATTATCAATCTAACTCATATTATTAGCCATATTATGCTTATATGATCGATAGAACGACAAATACTATACTTATTACTCTTATTATTATCAATCTAACTCATATTATTAACCATATTATTCAGATATGATCGATAGAACTACAATTACTATACTCATTACTCTTATTATTATCAATCTAACTCATATTATTAGCCATATTATGCTTATATGATCGATAGAACGAGAATTACTATACTCACTACTCTTAGTATTATCAATCTAACTCATATTATTAGCCATATTATGCTTATATGATCGATAGATCGACAATTACTAAACTTGTTACTCTTATTGTTATCAATCTAACTCATATTATTAGCCATATTATGCTTATATGATCGATAGAACGAGAATTACTATACTCACTACTCTTAGTATTATCAATCTAACTCATATTATTAGCCACACTATGCTTATATTATCGATAGAACGACAATTACTATACTTATTACTCTTATTATTATCAATCTAACTCATATTATTAGCCATATTATGCTTATATGATCGATAGAACGACAAATACTATACTTATTACTCTTATTATCATCAATCTAACTCATATTATTGACCATATTATGCAGATATGATCGATAGAACTACAATTACTATACTCATTACTCTTATTATTATCAATCTAACTCATATTATTAGCCATATTATGCTTAAATGATCGATAGAACGACCATTACTATACTCATTACTCTTATTATTATCAATCTAACGCATATTATTAGCCATATTATGCTTATATGATCGATAGAACGTCTATTACTATACTTATTACACTTATTATTATCAATGTAACTCATATTATTAGCCATATTATGCTTATATGATCGATAGAACGACAAATACTATACTTATTACTCTTATTAATATCAATATAACTCATATTATTAGCCATATTATGCTTATATGATCGATAGAACGACAATTACTAAACTTGTTACTCTTATTGTTATCAATCTAACTCATATTACTAGCCATATTATGCTTATATGATCGATAGAACGAGAATTACTATACTCACTACTCTTAGTATTATCAATCTAACTCATATTATTAGCCATACTATGCTTATATTATCGATAGAACGATAATTACTATACTTATTACTCTCATTATTATCAATCTAACTCATATTATTAGCCATATTATGCTTATATGATCGATAGAACGACAAATACTATACTTATTACTCTTATTATCATCAATCTAACTCATATTATTAACCATATTATGCAGATATGATCGATAGAACTACAATTACTATACTCATTACTCTTATTATTATCAATCTAACTCATATTATTAGCCATATTATGCTTAAATGATCGATACAACGACCATTACTATACTCATTACTCTTATTATTATCAATCTAACTCATATTATTAGCCATATTATGCTTATATGATCGATAGAACGTCTATTACTATACTTATTACACTTATTATTATCAATGTAACTCATATTATTAGCCATATTATGCTTATATGATCGATAGAACGACAATTACTAAACTTGTTACTCTTATTGTTATCAATCTAACTCATATTATTAGCCATATTATGCTTATCTGATCGATAGAACGAGAATTACTGTACTCACTACTCTTAGTATTATCAATCTAACTCATATTATTAGCCTTATTATGCTTATATTATCGACAGAAAGACAATTGCAATACCTATTACTGTTATTATTATCAATCTAACTCACATTATTAGCCATATTATGCTTAAATGATCGATAGAACTACAATTACTATACTTATTACTCTTATTATTATCAATCTAACTCATATTATTAGCCATATTATGCTTATATGATCGATAGAACGACAAATACTATACTTATTACTCTTATTATTATCAATCTAACTCATATTATTAACCATATTATTCAGATATGATCGATAGAACTACAATTACTATACTCATTACTCTTATTATTATCAATCTAACTCATATTATTAGCCATATTATGCTTATATGATCGATAGAACGAGAATTACTATACTCACTACTCTTAGTATTATCAATCTAACTCATATTATTAGCCATATTATGCTTATATGATCGATAGATCGACAATTACTAAACTTGTTACTCTTATTGTTATCAATCTAACTCATATTATTAGCCATATTATGCTTATATGATCGATAGAACGAGAATTACTATACTCACTACTCTTAGTATTATCAATCTAACTCATATTATTAGCCATACTATGCTTATATTATCGATAGAACGACAATTACTATACTTATTACTCTTATTATTATCAATCTAACTCATATTATTAGCCATATTATGCTTATATGATCGATAGAACGACAAATACTATACTTATTACTCTTATTATCATCAATCTAACTCATATTATTGACCATATTATGCAGATATGATCGATAGAACTACAATTACTATACTCATTACTCTTATTATTATCAATCTAACTCATATTATTAGCCATATTATGCTTAAATGATCGATAGAACGACCATTACTATACTCATTACTCTTATTATTATCAATCTAACGCATATTATTAGCCATATTATGCTTATATGATCGATAGAACGTCTATTACTATACTTATTACACTTATTATTATCAATGTAACTCATATTATTAGCCATATTATGCTTATATGATCGATAGAACGACAATTACTATACTTATTACTCTTATTATTATCAATCTAACTCATATTATTAGCCATATTGTGCTTATATGAGCGATAGAACGACAATTACTATACTTATTACACTTATTATTATCAATGTAACTCATATTACTAGCCATATTATGCTTATATGATCGATCGAACGACAATTACTATACTTATTACTCTTATTATTATCAATCTAATTCATATTATTAGCCATATTGTGCTTATATGAGCGATAGAACGACAATTACTATACTTATTACACTTATTATTATCAATCTAACTAATATTATTAGCCATATTATGCTTATATGAGCGATAGAACGACAATTACTGTAGTTATTACTCTTATTATTATCAATCTAACTCGTATTATTAGCCATAGTATGCTTATATGATCGATAGAACGACAAATACTATACTTATTACTCTTATTAGTATCAATCTAACTCATATTATTAGCCATATTGTGCTTATATGAGCGATAGAACGACAATTACTATACTTATTACACTTATTATTATCAATCTAACTCATATTATTAGCCATATTATGCTTATATGATCGATAGAACGACAAATACTATACTTATTACTCTTATTATCATCAATCTAACTCATATTATTAACCATATTATGCAGATATGATCGATAGAACTACAATTACTATACTCATTACTCTTATTGTTATCAATCTAACTCATATTATTAGCCATATTATGCTTAAATGATCGATAGAACGACCATTACTATACTCATTACTCTTATTATTATCAATCTAACTCATATTATTAGCCATATTATGCTTATATGATCGATAGAACGTCTATTACTATACTTATTACACTTATTATTATCAATGTAACTCATATTATTAGCCATATTATGCTTATATGATCGATAGAACGACAATTACTATACTTATTACTCTTATTATTATCAAACTAACTCATATTATTAGCCATATTGTGCTTATATGAGCGATAGAACGACAATTACTATACTTATTACACTTATTATTATCAATCTAACTAATATTATTAGCCATATTATGCTTATATGATCGATAGAACGACAATTACTATACTTAATACTCTTATTATTATCAATCTAACTAATATCATTAGCCATATTATGCTTATATGATCGATAGAACGACAATTACTATACCCACTACTCTTAGTATTATCAATCTAACTCATATTATTAGCCATATTATGCTTAAATGATCGATAGAACGACAATTACTATACTTATTACTCTTATTATTATCAATCTAACTCGTATTATTAGCCATATTATGCTTATATGATCGATAGAATGAGAATTACTATACTCAATACTCTTAGTATTATCACTCTAACTCATATTATTAGCCTTATTATGCTTATATGATCGATAGAACGACAATTACTGTAGTTATTACTCTTATTATAATCAATCTAACTCGTATTATTAGCCATATACTTGCTTATATGATCGATAGAACGACAAATACTATACTTATTACTCTTATTAATATCAATCTAACTCATATTATTAGCCATATTATGCTTATATGATCGATAGAACGACAATTACTATACTTATTATTCTTATTATTATGAATCTAACTCATATTATTAGCCACATTATGCTTATATGATCGATAGAACTACAATTACTATACTCATTACTCTTATTATTATCAACCCAACTAATATTATTACCCATATTATGCTGATATGATCGATAGAACGACATTCACTATACTTATTACACTCACTATTATCAATCTAACTCATATTATTAACCATATTATGCAGATATGATCGATAGAACGACAATTACTATACTTATTACTGTTACTATTATCAATCTAACTCATATTATTAGCCATATTATGCTTATATGATCGATAGAATGAGAATTCCTATACTCACTACTCTTAGTATTATCACTCTAACTCATATTATTAGCCATATTATGCTTATATGATCGAGAGAACGACAATTACTCTACTTATTACTCTTATTATTATCAATCTAACTCATATTATTAGCCATATTATGCTTATATGATCGATAGAACTACAATTACTATACTCATTACTCTTATTGTTATCAACCCAACTCATATTATTACCCATATTATGCTGATATGATCGATAGAACGACATTCACTATACTTATTACACTCACTATTATCAATCTAACTCATATTATTAACCATATTATGCAGATATGATCGATAGAACGACAATTACTATACTTATTACTCTTATTATTATCAATCTAACTCATATTATTAGCCATACTGTGCTTATATGATCGATAGAACGACAATTACTCTACTTATTACTCTTATTATTATCAATCTAACTCATGCTATTAGCCATATTATGGTTATATGATCGATAGAACGACAGTTACTATACTCACTACTCTTAGTATTATCAATCTAACTCATATTATTAGCCATATTATGCTTATATTATCGATAGAACGACAATTACTATACTTATTACTGTTATTATTATCAATCTAACTCATATTATTGGCCATATTATGGTTATATTATCGATAGAACGACAATTACTATACTTATTACTCTTATTATTATCAATCTAACTCGTATTATTAGCCATATTATGCTTATATGATCGATAGAATGAGAATTACTATACTCACTACTCTTAGTATTATCACTCTAACTCATATTATTAGCCTTATTATGCTTATATGATCGATAGAACGACAATTACTGTAGTTATTACTCTTATTATTATCAATCTAACTCGTATTATTAGCCATATTATGCTTATATGATCGATAGAACGACAAATACTATACTTATTACTCTTATTATTATCAATCTAACTCATATTATTAGCCATATTATGCTTATATGATCGATAGAACGAGAATTACTATACTCACTACTCTTAGTATTATCAATCTAACTCATATTATTAGCCATATTATGCTTATATTATCGATAGAACGACAATTACAATACCTATTACTGTTATTATTATCAATCTAACTCATATTATTGGCCATATTATGGTTATATTATCGATAGAACGACAATTACTATACTTATTACTGTTAATATTATCAATCTAACTCATATTATTAGCCATATTATGCTTAAATGATCGATAGAACTACAATTTCTATACTCATTACTCTTATTATTATCAATCTAACTCATATTATTAGCCATATTATGCTTATATGATCGATAGAACGAGAATTACTATACTCACTACTCTTAGTGTTATCAATCTAACTCATATTATTAGCCATATTATGCTTAAATGATCGATAGAACGACAATTACTATACTTATTACTCTTATTATTATTAATCTAACTCTTATTATTACCCATATTATGCTTATATGATCGATAGAATGAGAATTACTATACTCACTACTCTTATTATTATCACTCTAACTCATATTATTAGCCATATTATGCTTATATTATCGATAGAACGACAATTACAATACCTATTACTGTTATTATTATCAATCTAACTCATATTATTGGCCATATTATGGTTATATTATCGATAGAACGACAATTACTATACTTATTACTGTTAATATTATCAATCTAACTCATATTATTAGCCATATTATGCTTAAATGATCGATAGAACTACAATTTCTATACTCATTACTCTTATTATTATCAATCTAACTCATATTATTAGCCATATTATGCTTATATGATCGATAGAACGAGAATTACTATACTCACTACTCTTAGTATTATCAATCTAACTCATATTATTAGCCATATTATGCTTATATGATCGATAGAACGTCTATTACTATACTTATTACACTCATTATTATCAATGTAACTCATATTATTAGCCATATTATGCTTATATGATCGATAGAACGACAATTACTATACTTATTACTCTTATTATTATCAATCTAACTCATATTATTAGCCATATTGTGCTTATATGAGCGATAGAACGACAATTACTATACTCACTACTCTTAGTATTATCAATCTAACTCATATTATTAGCCATATTATGCTTATATTATCGATAGAACGACAATTAGAATACCTATTACTGTTATTATTATCAATCTAACTCACATTATTAGCCATATTATGCTTAAATGATCGATAGAACTACAATTACTATACTTATTACTCTTATTATTATCAATCTAACTCATATTATTAGCCATATTGTGCTTATATGAGCGATAGAACGACAATTACTATACTTATTACACTTATTATTATCAATGTAACTCATATTACTAGCCATATTATGCTTATATGATCGATAGAACGACAATTACTATACTTATTACTCTTATTATTATCAATCTAATTCATATTATTAGCCATATTGTGCTTATATGATCGATAGAACGACAATTACTATACTTATTACTCTTATTATTATCAATCTAACTCGTATTATTAGCCATATTATGCTTATATGATCGATAGAATGAGAATTACTATACTCACTACTCTTAGTATTATCACTCTAACTCATATTATTAGCCTTATTATGCTTATATGATCGATAGAACGACAATTACTGTAGTTATTACTCTTATTATTATCAATCTAACTCGTATTATTAGCCATATTATGCTTATATGATCGATAGAACGACAAATACTATACTTATTACTCTTATTATTATCAATCTAACTCATATTATTAGCCATATTATGCTTATATGATCGATAGAACGAGAATTACTATACTCACTACTCTTAGTATTATCAATCTAACTCATATTATTAGCCATATTATGCTTATATTATCGATAGAACGACAATTACAATACCTATTACTGTTATTATTATCAATCTAACTCATATTATTGGCCATATTATGGTTATATTATCGATAGAACGACAATTACTATACTTATTACTGTTAATATTATCAATCTAACTCATATTATTAGCCATATTATGCTTAAATGATCGATAGAACTACAATTTCTATACTCATTACTCTTATTATTATCAATCTAACTCATATTATTAGCCATATTATGCTTATATGATCGATAGAACGAGAATTACTATACTCACTACTCTTAGTGTTATCAATCTAACTCATATTATTAGCCATATTATGCTTAAATGATCGATAGAACGACAATTACTATACTTATTACTCTTATTATTATTAATCTAACTCTTATTATTACCCATATTATGCTTATATGATCGATAGAATGAGAATTACTATACTCACTACTCTTATTATTATCACTCTAACTCATATTATTAGCCATATTATGCTTATATGATCGAGAGAACGACAATTACTATACTTATTACTCTTATTATTATCAATCTAACTCATATTATTAGCCATATTATGCTTATATGATCGATAGAACGACAATTACTATACTTATTACTCTTATTATTATCAATCTAACTCATATTATTAACCATATTATGCAGATATGATCGACAGAACTACAATTACTATACTCATTACTCTTATTATTATCAATCTAACTCATATTATTAGCCATATTATGCTTATATGATCGATAGAACGACAATTACTATACCCACTACTCTTAGTATTATCAATCTAACTCATATTATTAGCCATATTATGCTTAAATGATCGATAGAACGACAATTACTGTACTTATTACTCTTATTATTATCAATCTAACTCGTATTATTAGCCATATTATGCTTATATGATCGATAGAATGAGAATTACTATACTCACTACTCTTAGTATTATCACTCTAACTCATATTATTAGCCATATTGTGCTTATATGATCGATAGAACGACAATTACTATACTTATTACTCTTATTATTATAAATCTAACTCATATTATTAGCCATATTATGCTTATCTGATCGATAGAACGACAATTACTCTACTCATTACTCTTATTATTATTGTCAATCTAACTCATGCTATTTGCCATATTATGGTTATATGATCGATAGAACGACAGTTACTATACTCACTACTCTTAGTATTATCAATCTAACTCATATTATTAGCCATATTATGCTTATATTATCGATAGAACGACAATTACTATACTTATTACTGCTATTATTATCAATCTAACTCATATTATTAGCCATATTATGCTTATATGATCGATAGAACGACAATTACTATACTTATTACTCTTATTATTATCAATCTAACTCATATTATTAACCATATTATGCAGATATGATCGACAGAACTACAATTACTATACTCATTACTCTTATTATTATCAATCTAACTCATATTATTAGCCATATTATGCTTATATGATCGATAGAACGACAATTACTATACCCACTACTCTTAGTATTATCAATCTAACTCATATTATTAGCCATATTATGCTTAAATGATCGATAGAACGACAATTATTGTACTTATTACTCTTATTATTATCAATCTAACTCGTATTATTAGCCATATTATGCTTATATGATCGATAGAATGAGAATTACTATACTCATTACTCTTATTATTATCAATCTAACTCATATTATTAGCCATATTATGCTTAAATGATCGATAGAACGACCATTACTATACTCATTACTCTTATTATTATCAATCTAACGCATATTATTAGACATATTATGCTTATATGATCGATAGAACGTCTATTACTATACTCATTACTCTTATTATTATCAATCTAACGCATATTATTAGCCATATTATGCTTATATGATCGATAGAACGTCTATTACTATACTTATTACACTTATTATTATCAATGTAACTCATATTATTAGCCATATTATGCTTATATGATCGATAGAACGACAATTACTATACTTATTACTCTTATTATTATCAATCTAACTCATATTATTAACCATATTATGCAGATATGATCGACAGAACTACAATTACTATACTCATTACTCTTATTATTATCAATCTAACTCATATTATTAGCCATATTATGCTTATATGATCGATAGAACGACAATTACTATACCCACTACTCTTAGTATTATCAATCTAACTCATATTATTAGCCATATTATGCTTAAATGATCGATAGAACGACAATTACTGTACTTATTACTCTTATTATTATCAATCTAACTCGTATTATTAGCCATATTATGCTTATATGATCGATAGAATGAGAATTACTATACTCACTACTCTTAGTATTATCACTCTAACTCATATTATTAGCCATATTGTGCTTATATGATCGATAGAACGACAATTACTATACTTATTACTCTTATTATTATAAATCTAACTCATATTATTAGCCATATTATGCTTATCTGATCGATAGAACGACAATTACTCTACTCATTACTCTTATTATTATTGTCAATCTAACTCATGCTATTTGCCATATTATGGTTATATGATCGATAGAACGACAGTTACTATACTCACTACTCTTAGTATTATCAATCTAACTCATATTATTAGCCATATTATGCTTATATTATCGATAGAACGACAATTACTATACTTATTACTGCTATTATTATCAATCTAACTCATATTATTAGCCATATTATGCTTATATGATCGATAGAACGACAATTACTATACTTATTACTCTTATTATTATCAATCTAACTCATATTATTAACCATATTATGCAGATATGATCGACAGAACTACAATTACTATACTCATTACTCTTATTATTATCAATCTAACTCATATTATTAGCCATATTATGCTTATATGATCGATAGAACGACAATTACTATACCCACTACTCTTAGTATTATCAATCTAACTCATATTATTAGCCATATTATGCTTAAATGATCGATAGAACGACAATTATTGTACTTATTACTCTTATTATTATCAATCTAACTCGTATTATTAGCCATATTATGCTTATATGATCGATAGAATGAGAATTACTATACTCATTACTCTTATTATTATCAATCTAACTCATATTATTAGCCATATTATGCTTAAATGATCGATAGAACGACCATTACTATACTCATTACTCTTATTATTATCAATCTAACGCATATTATTAGACATATTATGCTTATATGATCGATAGAACGTCTATTACTATACTCATTACTCTTATTATTATCAATCTAACGCATATTATTAGCCATATTATGCTTATATGATCGATAGAACGTCTATTACTATACTTATTACACTTATTATTATCAATGTAACTCATATTATTAGCCATATTATGCTTATATGATCGATAGAACGACAATTACTATACTTATTACTCTTATTATTATCAATCTAACTCGTATTATTAGCCATATTATGCTTATATGATCGATAGAATGAGAATTACTATACTCATTACTCTTATTATTATCAATCTAACTCATATTATTAGCCATATTATGCTTAAATGATCGATAGAACGACCATTACTATACTCATTACTCTTATTATTATCAATCTAACGCATATTATTAGACATATTATGCTTATATGATCGATAGAACGTCTATTACTATACTCATTACTCTTATTATTATCAATCTAACGCATATTATTAGCCATATTATGCTTATATGATCGATAGAACGTCTATTACTATACTTATTACACTTATTAATATCAATGTAACTCATATTATTAGCCATATTATGCTTATATGATCGATAGAACGACAATTACTATACTTATTACTCTTATTATTATCAATCTAACTCATATTATTAGGCATATTGTGCTTATATGAGCGATAGAACGACAATTACTATACTTATTACTCTTATTATTATCAATCTAACTCATATTATTAACCATATTATGCAGATATGATCGACAGAATTACAATTACTATACTCATTACTCTTATTATTATCAATCTAACTCATATTATTAGCCATATTATGCTTATATGATCGATAGAACGACAATTACTATACCCACTACTCTTAGTATTATCAATCTAACTCATATTATTAGCCATATTATGCTTAAATGATCGATAGAACGACCATTACTATACTCATTACTCTTATTATTATCAATCTAACGCATATTATTAGACATATTATGCTTAAATGATCGATAGAACGACAATTACTGTACTTATTACTCTTATTATTATCAATCTAACTCGTATTATTAGCCATATTATGCTTATATGATCGATAGAATGAGAATTACTATACTCACTACTCTTAGTATTATCACTCTAACTCATATTATTAGCCATATTGTGCTTATATGATCGATAGAACGACAATTACTATACTTATTACTCTTATTATTATAAATCTAACTCATATTATTAGCCATATTATGCTTATCTGATCGATAGAACGACAATTACTCTACTCATTACTCTTATTATTATTGTCAATCTAACTCATGCTATTTGCCATATTATGGTTATATGATCGATAGAACGACAGTTACTATACTCACTACTCTTAGTATTATCAATCTAACTCATATTATTAGCCATATTATGCTTATATTATCGATAGAACGACAATTACTATACTTATTACTGCTATTATTATCAATCTAACTCATATTATTAGCCATATTATGCTTATATGATCGATAGAACGACAATTACTATACTTATTACTCTTATTATTATCAATCTAACTCATATTATTAACCATATTATGCAGATATGATCGACAGAACTACAATTACTATACTCATTACTCTTATTATTATCAATCTAACTCATATTATTAGCCATATTATGCTTATATGATCGATAGAACGACAATTACTATACCCACTACTCTTAGTATTATCAATCTAACTCATATTATTAGCCATATTATGCTTAAATGATCGATAGAACGACAATTATTGTACTTATTACTCTTATTATTATCAATCTAACTCGTATTAATAGCCATATTATGCTTATATGATCGATAGAATGAGAATTACTATACTCATTACTCTTATTATTATCAATCTAACTCATATTATTAGCCATATTATGCTTAAATGATCGATAGAACGACCATTACTATACTCATTACTCTTATTATTATCAATCTAACGCATATTATTAGACATATTATGCTTATATGATCGATAGAACGTCTATTACTATACTCATTACTCTTATTATTATCAATCTAACGCATATTATTAGCCATATTATGCTTATATGATCGATAGAACGTCTATTACTATACTTATTACACTTATTATTATCAATGTAACTCATATTATTAGCCATATTATGCTTATATGATCGATAGAACGACAATTACTATACTTATTACTCTTATTATTATCAATCTAACTCGTATTATTAGCCATATTATGCTTATATGATCGATAGAATGAGAATTACTATACTCATTACTCTTATTATTATCAATCTAACTCATATTATTAGCCATATTATGCTTAAATGATCGATAGAACGACCATTACTATACTCATTACTCTTATTATTATCAATCTAACGCATATTATTAGACATATTATGCTTATATGATCGATAGAACGTCTATTACTATACTCATTACTCTTATTATTATCAATCTAACGCATATTATTAGCCATATTATGCTTATATGATCGATAGAACGTCTATTACTATACTTATTACACTTATTATTATCAATGTAACTCATATTATTAGCCATATTATGCTTATATGATCGATAGAACGACAATTACTATACTTATTACTCTTATTATTATCAATCTAACTCATATTATTAGGCATATTGTGCTTATATGAGCGATAGAACGACAATTACTATACTTATTACTCTTATTATTATCAATCTAACTCATATTATTAACCATATTATGCAGATATGATCGACAGAACTACAATTACTATACTCATTACTCTTATTATTATCAATCTAACTTATATTATTAGCCATATTATGCTTATATGATCGATAGAACGACAATTACTATACCCACTACTCTTAGTATTATCAATCTAACTCATATTATTAGCCATATTATGCTTAAATGATCGATAGAACGACAATTATTGTACTTATTACTCTTATTATTATCAATCTAACTCGTATTATTAGCCATATTATGCTTATATGATCGATAGAATGAGAATTACTATACTCATTACTCTTATTATTATCAATCTAACTCATATTATTAGCCATATTATGCTTAAATGATCGATAGAACGACCATTACTATACTCATTACTCTTATTATTATCAATCTAACGCATATTATTAGACATATTATGCTTATATGATCGATAGAACGTCTATTACTATACTCATTACTCTTATTATTATCAATCTAACGCATATTATTAGCCATATTATGCTTATATGATCGATAGAACGTCTATTACTATACTTATTACACTTATTATTATCAATGTAACTCATATTATTAGCCATATTATGCTTATATGATCGATAGAACGACAATTACTATACTTATTACTCTTATTATTATCAATCTAACTCATATTATTAACCATATTATGCAGATATGATCGACAGAACTACAATTACTATGCTCATTACTCTTATTATTATCAATCTAACTCATATTATTAGCCATATTATGCTTATATGATCGATAGAACGACAATTACTATACCCACTACTCTTAGTATTATCAATCTAACTCATATTATTAGCCATATTATGCTTAAATGATCGATAGAACGACAATTACTGTACTTATTACTCTTATTATTATCAATCTAACTCGTATTATTAGCCATATTATGCTTATATGATCGATAGAATGAGAATTACTATACTCACTACTCTTAGTATTATCACTCTAACTCATATTATTAGCCATATTGTGCTTATATGATCGATAGAACGACAATTACTATACTTATTACTCTTATTATTATAAATCTAACTCATATTATTAGCCATATTATGCTTATCTGATCGATAGAACGACAATTACTCTACTCATTACTCTTATTATTATTGTCAATCTAACTCATGCTATTTGCCATATTATGGTTATATGATCGATAGAACGACAGTTACTATACTCACTACTCTTAGTATTATCAATCTAACTCATATTATTAGCCATATTATGCTTATATTATCGATAGAACGATAATTACTATACTTATTACTGCTATTATTATCAATCTAACTCATATTATTAGCCATATTATGCTTATATGATCGATAGAACGACAATTACTATACTTATTACTCTTATTATTATCAATCTAACTCATATTATTAACCATATTATGCAGATATGATCGACAGAACTACAATTACTATACTCATTACTCTTATTATTATCAATCTAACTCATATTATTAGCCATATTATGCTTATATGATCGATAGAACGACAATTACTATACCCACTACTCTTAGTATTATCAATCTAACTCATATTATTAGCCATATTATGCTTAAATGATCGATAGAACGACAATTATTGTACTTATTACTCTTATTATTATCAATCTAACTCGTATTATTAGCCATATTATGCTTATATGATCGATAGAATGAGAATTACTATACTCATTACTCTTATTATTATCAATCTAACTCATATTATTAGCCATATTATGCTTAAATGATCGATAGAACGACCATTACTATACTCATTACTCTTATTATTATCAATCTAACGCATATTATTAGACATATTATGCTTATATGATCGATAGAACGTCTATTACTATACTCATTACTCTTATTATTATCAATCTAACGCATATTATTAGCCATATTTGCTTATATGATCGATAGAACGTCTATTACTATACTTATTACACTTATTATTATCAATGTAACTCATATTATTAGCCATATTATGCTTATATGATCGATAGAACGACAATTACTATACTTATTACTCTTATTATTATCAATCTAACTCATATTATTAGGCATATTGTGCTTATATGAGCGATAGAACGACAATTACTATACTTATTACACTTATTATTATCAATCTAACTAATATTATTAGCCATATTATGCTTATATGATCGATAGAACGACAATTACTATGACCCACTACTCTTAGTATTATCAATCTAACTCATATTATTAGCCATATTATGCTTAAATGATCGATAGAACGACCATTACTATACTCATTACTCTTATTATTATCAATCTAACGCATATTATTAGCCATATTATGCTTATATGATCGATAGAACATCTATTACTATACTTATTACACTTATTATTATCAATGTAACTCATATTATTAGCCATATTATGCTTATATGATCGATAGAACGACAATTACTATACTTATTACTCTTATTATTATCAATCTAACTCATATTATTAGCCATATTGTGCTTATATGAGCGATAGAACGACAATTACTATACTTATTACACTTATTATTATCAATGTAACTCATATTACTAGCCATATTATGCTTATATGATCGATAGAACGACAATTACTATACTTATTACTCTTATTATTATCAATTTAATTCATATTATTAGCCATATTGTGCTTATATGAGCGATAGAACGACAATTACTATACTTATTACACTTATTATTATCAATCTAACTAATATTATTAGCCATATTATGCTTATATGAGCGATAGAACGACAATTACTGTAGTTATTACTCTTATTATTATCAATCTAACTCGTATTATTAGCCATATTATGCTTATATGATCGATAGAACGACAAATACTATACTTATTACTCTTATTAATATCAATATAACTCATATTATTAGCCATATTATGCTTATATGATCGATAGAACGACAATTACTAAACATGTTACTCTTATTGTTATCAATCTAACTCATATTACTAGCCATATTATGCTTATATGATCGATAGAACGAGAATTACTATACTCACTACTCTTAGTATTATCAATCTAACTCATATTATTAGCCATATTATGCTTATATGATCGATAGAACGACAATTACTAAACTTGTTACTCTTATTGTTATCAATCTAACTCATATTATTAGCCATATTATGCTTATATGATCGATAGAACGTCTATTACTATACTTATTACACTTATTATTATCAATGTAACTCATATTATTAGCCATATTATGCTTATATGATCGATAGAACGACAATTACTATACTTATTACTCTTATTATTATCAATCTAACTCATATTATTAGCCATATTGTGCTTATATGAGCGATAGAACGACAATTACTATACTCACTACTCTTAGTATTATCAATCTAACTCATATTATTAGCCATATTATGCTTATATGATCGATAGAACGACAATTACTAAACTTGTTACTCTTATTGTTATCAATCTAACTCATATTATTAGCCATATTATGCTTATCCGATCGATAGAACGAGAATTACTGTACTCACTACTCTTAGTATTATCAATCTAACTCATATTATTAGCCTTATTATGCTTATATTATCGATAGAACGACAATTGCAATACCTATTACTGTTATTATTATCAATCTAACTCACATTATTAGCCATATTATGCTTAAATGATCGATAGAACTACAATTACTATACTTATTACTCTTATTATTATCAATCTAACTCATATTATTAGCCATATTATGCTTATATGATCGATAGAACGACAAATACTATACTTATTACTCTTATTATTATCAATCTAACTCATATTATTAACCATATTATGCAGATATGATCGATAGAACTACAATTACTATACTCATTACTCTTATTATTATCAATCTAACTCATATTATTAGCCATATTATGCTTATATGATCGATAGAACGAGAATTACTATACTCACTACTCTTAGTATTATCAATCTAACTCATATTATTAGCCATATTATGCTTATATGATCGATAGAACGACAATTACTAACTTGTTACTCTTATTGTTATCAATCTAACTCATATTATTAGCCATATTATGCTTATATGATCGATAGAACGTCTATTACTATACTTATTACACTTATTATTATCAATGTAACTCATATTATTAGCCATATTATGCTTATATGATCGATAGAACGACAATTACTATACTTATTACTCTTATTATTATCAATCTAACTCATATTATTAGCCATATTATGCTTAAATGATCGATAGAACGACCATTACTATACTCATTACTCTTATTATTATCAATCTAACGCATATTATTAGCCATATTATGCTTATATGATCGATAGAACATCTATTACTATACTTATTACACTTATTATTATCAATGTAACTCATATTATTAGCCATATTATGCTTATATGATCGATAGAACGACAATTACTATACTTATTACTCTTATTATTATCAATCTAACTCATATTATTAGCCATATTGTGCTTATATGAGCGATAGAACGACCATTACTATACTTATTACACTTATTATTATCAATGTAACTCATATTACTAGCCATATTATGCTTATATGATCGATAGAACGACAATTACTATACTTATTACTCTTATTATTATCAATCTAATTCATATTATTAGCCATATTGTGCTTATATGAGCGATAGAACGACAATTACTATACTTATTACACTTATTATTATCAATCTAACTAATATTATTAGCCATATTATGCTTATATGAGCGATAGAACGACAATTACTGTAGTTATTACTCTTATTATTATCAATCTAACTCGTATTATTAGCCATATTATGCTTATATGAGCGATAGAACGACAATTATTGTACTTATTACTCTTATTATTATCAATCTAACTCGTATTATTAGCCATATTATGCTTATATGATCGATAGAATGAGAATTACTAAACTTGTTACTCTTATTGTTATCAATCTAACTCATATTATTAGCCATATTATGCTTATATGATCGATAGAACGAGAATTACTATACTCACTACTCTTATTATTATCAATCTAACTCATATTATTAGACATATTATGCTTATATGATCGATAGAACGTCTATTACTATACTCATTACTCTTATTATTATCAATCTAACGCATATTATTAGCCATATTATGCTTATATGATCGATAGAACGTCTATTACTATACTTATTACACTTATTATTATCAATGTAACTCATATTATTAGCCATATTATGCTTATATGATCGATAGAACGACAATTACTATACTTATTACTCTTATTATTATCAATCTAACTCATATTATTAACCATATTATGCAGATATGATCGACAGAACTACAATTACTATGCTCATTACTCTTATTATTATCAATCTAACTCATATTATTAGCCATATTATGCTTATATGATCGATAGAACGACAATTACTATACCCACTACTCTTAGTATTATCAATCTAACTCATATTATTAGCCATATTATGCTTAAATGATCGATAGAACGACAATTACTGTACTTATTACTCTTATTATTATCAATCTAACTCGTATTATTAGCCATATTATGCTTATATGATCGATAGAATGAGAATTACTATACTCACTACTCTTAGTATTATCACTCTAACTCATATTATTAGCCATATTGTGCTTATATGATCGATAGAACGACAATTACTATACTTATTACTCTTATTATTATAAATCTAACTCATATTATTAGCCATATTATGCTTATCTGATCGATAGAACGACAATTACTCTACTCATTACTCTTATTATTATTGTCAATCTAACTCATGCTATTTGCCATATTATGGTTATATGATCGATAGAACGACAGTTACTATACTCACTACTCTTAGTATTATCAATCTAACTCATATTATTAGCCATATTATGCTTATATTATCGATAGAACGATAATTACTATACTTATTACTGCTATTATTATCAATCTAACTCATATTATTAGCCATATTATGCTTATATGATCGATAGAACGACAATTACTATACTTATTACTCTTATTATTATCAATCTAACTCATATTATTAACCATATTATGCAGATATGATCGACAGAACTACAATTACTATACTCATTACTCTTATTATTATCAATCTAACTCATATTATTAGCCATATTATGCTTATATGATCGATAGAACGACAATTACTATACCCACTACTCTTAGTATTATCAATCTAACTCATATTATTAGCCATATTATGCTTAAATGATCGATAGAACGACAATTATTGTACTTATTACTCTTATTATTATCAATCTAACTCGTATTATTAGCCATATTATGCTTATATGATCGATAGAATGAGAATTACTATACTCATTACTCTTATTATTATCAATCTAACTCATATTATTAGCCATATTATGCTTAAATGATCGATAGAACGACCATTACTATACTCATTACTCTTATTATTATCAATCTAACGCATATTATTAGACATATTATGCTTATATGATCGATAGAACGTCTATTACTATACTCATTACTCTTATTATTATCAATCTAACGCATATTATTAGCCATATTATGCTTATATGATCGATAGAACGTCTATTACTATACTTATTACACTTATTATTATCAATGTAACTCATATTATTAGCCATATTATGCTTATATGATCGATAGAACGACAATTACTATACTTATTACTCTTATTATTATCAATCTAACTCATATTATTAGGCATATTGTGCTTATATGAGCGATAGAACGACAATTACTATACTTATTACACTTATTATTATCAATCTAACTAATATTATTAGCCATATTATGCTTATATGATCGATAGAACGACAATTACTATACCCACTACTCTTAGTATTATCAATCTAACTCATATTATTAGCCATATTATGCTTAAATGATCGATAGAACGACCATTACTATACTCATTACTCTTATTATTATCAATCTAACGCATATTATTAGCCATATTATGCTTATATGATCGATAGAACATCTATTACTATACTTATTACACTTATTATTATCAATGTAACTCATATTATTAGCCATATTATGCTTATATGATCGATAGAACGACAATTACTATACTTATTACTCTTATTATTATCAATCTAACTCATATTATTAGCCATATTGTGCTTATATGAGCGATAGAACGACAATTACTATACTTATTACACTTATTATTATCAATGTAACTCATATTACTAGCCATATTATGCTTATATGATCGATAGAACGACAATTACTATACTTATTACTCTTATTATTATCAATTTAATTCATATTATTAGCCATATTGTGCTTATATGAGCGATAGAACGACAATTACTATACTTATTACACTTATTATTATCAATCTAACTAATATTATTAGCCATATTATGCTTATATGAGCGATAGAACGACAATTACTGTAGTTATTACTCTTATTATTATCAATCTAACTCGTATTATTAGCCATATTATGCTTATATGATCGATAGAACGACAAATACTATACTTATTACTCTTATTAATATCAATATAACTCATATTATTAGCCATATTATGCTTATATGATCGATAGAACGACAATTACTAAACATGTTACTCTTATTGTTATCAATCTAACTCATATTACTAGCCATATTATGCTTATATGATCGATAGAACGAGAATTACTATACTCACTACTCTTAGTATTATCAATCTAACTCATATTATTAGCCATATTATGCTTATATGATCGATAGAACGACAATTACTAAACTTGTTACTCTTATTGTTATCAATCTAACTCATATTATTAGCCATATTATGCTTATATGATCGATAGAACGTCTATTACTATACTTATTACACTTATTATTATCAATGTAACTCATATTATTAGCCATATTATGCTTATATGATCGATAGAACGACAATTACTATACTTATTACTCTTATTATTATCAATCTAACTCATATTATTAGCCATATTGTGCTTATATGAGCGATAGAACGACAATTACTATACTCACTACTCTTAGTATTATCAATCTAACTCATATTATTAGCCATATTATGCTTATATGATCGATAGAACGACAATTACTAAACTTGTTACTCTTATTGTTATCAATCTAACTCATATTATTAGCCATATTATGCTTATCCGATCGATAGAACGAGAATTACTGTACTCACTACTCTTAGTATTATCAATCTAACTCATATTATTAGCCTTATTATGCTTATATTATCGATAGAACGACAATTGCAATACCTATTACTGTTATTATTATCAATCTAACTCACATTATTAGCCATATTATGCTTAAATGATCGATAGAACTACAATTACTATACTTATTACTCTTATTATTATCAATCTAACTCATATTATTAGCCATATTATGCTTATATGATCGATAGAACGACAAATACTATACTTATTACTCTTATTATTATCAATCTAACTCATATTATTAACCATATTATGCAGATATGATCGATAGAACTACAATTACTATACTCATTACTCTTATTATTATCAATCTAACTCATATTATTAGCCATATTATGCTTATATGATCGATAGAACGAGAATTACTATACTCACTACTCTTAGTATTATCAATCTAACTCATATTATTAGCCATATTATGCTTATATGATCGATAGAACGACAATTACTAAACTTGTTACTCTTATTGTTATCAATCTAACTCATATTATTAGCCATATTATGCTTATATGATCGATAGAACGTCTATTACTATACTTATTACACTTATTATTATCAATGTAACTCATATTATTAGCCATATTATGCTTATATGATCGATAGAACGACAATTACTATAATTATTACTCTTATTATTATCAATCTAACTCATATTATTAGCCATATTGTGCTTATATGAGCGATAGAACGACAATTACTATACTTATTACACTTATTATTATCAATGTAACTCATATTACTAGCCATATTATGCTTATATGATCGATAGAACGACAATTACTATACTTATTACTCTTATTATTATCAATCTAATTCATATTATTAGCCATATTGTGCTTATATGAGCGATAGAACGACAATTACTATACTTATTACACTTATTATTATCAATCTAACTAATATTATTAGCCATATTATGCTTATATGAGCGATAGAACGACAATTACTGTAGTTATTACTCTTATTATTATCAATCTAACTCGTATTATTAGCCATATTATGCTTATATGATCGATAGAACGACAAATACTATACTTATTACTCTTATTAATATCAATCTAACTCATATTATTAGCCATATTATGCTTATATGATCGATAGAACGACAAATACTATACTTATTACTCTTATTATCATCAATCTAACTCATATTATTAACCATATTATGCAGATATGATCGATAGAACTACAATTACTATACTCATTACTCTTATTATTATCAATCTAACTCATATTATTAGCCATATTATGCTTAAATGATCGATAGAACGACCATTACTATACTCATTACTCTTATTATTATCAATCTAACGCATATTATTAGCCATATTATGCTTATATGATCGATAGAACATCTATTACTATACTTATTACACTTATTATTATCAATGTAACTCATATTATTAGCCATATTATGCTTATATGATCGATAGAACGACAATTACTATACTTATTACTCTTATTATTATCAATCTAACTCATATTATTAGCCATATTGTGCTTATATGAGCGATAGAACGACCATTACTATACTTATTACACTTATTATTATCAATGTAACTCATATTACTAGCCATATTATGCTTATATGATCGATAGAACGACAATTACTATACTTATTACTCTTATTATTATCAATCTAATTCATATTATTAGCCATATTGTGCTTATATGAGCGATAGAACGACAATTACTATACTTATTACACTTATTATTATCAATCTAACTAATATTATTAGCCATATTATGCTTATATGAGCGATAGAACGACAATTACTGTAGTTATTACTCTTATTATTATCAATCTAACTCGTATTATTAGCCATATTATGCTTATATGATCGATAGAACGACAAATACTATACTTATTACTCTTATTAATATCAATCTAACTCATATTATTAGCCATATTATGCTTATATGATCGATAGAACGACAATTACTAAACTTGTTACTCTTATTGTTATCAATCTAACTCATATTATTAGCCATATTATGCTTATATGATCGATAGAACGAGAATTACTATACTCACTACTCTTAGTATTATCAATCTAACTCATATTATTAGCCATACTATGCTTATATTATCGATAGAACGACAATTACTATACTTATTACTCTTATTATTATCAATCTAACTCATATTATTAGCCATATTATGCTTATATGATCGATAGAACGACAAATACTATACTTATTACTCTTATTATCATCAATCTAACTCATATTATTAACCATATTATGCAGATATGATCGATAGAACTACAATTACTATACTCATTACTCTTATTATTATCAATCTAACTCATATTATTAGCCATATTATGCTTAAATGATCGATAGAACGACCATTACTATACTCATTACTCTTATTATTATCAATCTAACGCATATTATTAGCCATATTATGCTTATATGATCGATAGAACATCTATTACTATACTTATTACACTTATTATTATCAATGTAACTCATATTATTAGCCATATTATGCTTATATGATCGATAGAACGACAATTACTATACTTATTACTCTTATTATTATCAATCTAACTCATATTATTAGCCATATTGTGCTTATATGAGCGATAGAACGACCATTACTATACTTATTACACTTATTATTATCAATGTAACTCATATTACTAGCCATATTATGCTTATATGATCGATAGAACGACAATTACTATACTTATTACTCTTATTATTATCAATCTAATTCATATTATTAGCCATATTGTGCTTATATGAGCGATAGAACGACAATTACTATACTTATTACACTTATTATTATCAATCTAACTAATATTATTAGCCATATTATGCTTATATGAGCGATAGAACGACAATTACTGTAGTTATTACTCTTATTATTATCAATCTAACTCGTATTATTAGCCATATTATGCTTATATGATCGATAGAACGACAAATACTATACTTATTACTCTTATTAATATCAATCTAACTCATATTATTAGCCATATTATGCTTATATGATCGATAGAACGACAATTACTAAACTTGTTACTCTTATTGTTATCAATCTAACTCATATTATTAGCCATATTATGCTTATATGATCGATAGAACGAGAATTACTATACTCACTACTCTTAGTATTATCAATCTAACTCATATTATTAGCCATACTATGCTTATATTATCGATAGAACGACAATTACTATACTTATTACTCTTATTATTATCAATCTAACTCATATTATTAGCCATATTATGCTTATATGATCGATAGAACGACAAATACTATACTTATTACTCTTATTATCATCAATCTAACTCATATTATTAACCATATTATGCAGATATGATCGATAGAACTACAATTACTATACTCATTACTCTTATTATTATCAATCTAACTCATATTATTAGCCATATTATGCTTAAATGATCGATAGAACGACCATTACTATACTCATTACTCTTATTATTATCAATCTAACGCATATTATTAGCCATATTATGCTTATATGATCGATAGAACATCTATTACTATACTTATTACACTTATTATTATCAATGTAACTCATATTATTAGCCATATTATGCTTATATGATCGATAGAACGACAATTACTATACTTATTACTCTTATTATTATCAATCTAACTCATATTATTAGCCATATTGTGCTTATATGAGCGATAGAACGACAATTACTATACTTATTACACTTATTATTATCAATGTAACTCATATTACTAGCCATATTATGCTTATATGATCGATAGAACGACAATTACTATACTTATTACTCTTATTATTATCAATCTAACTCATATTATTAGCCATATTATGCTTAAATGATCGATAGAACGACCATTACTATACTCATTACTCTTATTATTATCAATCTAACTCATATTATTAGCCATATTATGCTTATATGATCGATAGAACGTCTATTACTATACTTATTACACTTATTATTATCAATGTAACTCATATTATTAGCCATATTATGCTTATATGATCGATAGAACGACAATTACTATACTTATTACTCTTATTATTATCAATCTAACTCATATTATTAGCCATATAGTGCTTATATGAGCGATAGAACGACAATTACTATACTTATTACACTTATTATTATCAATCTAACTAATATTATTAGCCATATTATGCTTAAATGATCGATAGAACGACAATTACTATACTTATTACTCTTATTAATATCAATCTAACTCATATTATTAGCCATATTATGCTTAAATGATCGATAGAACGACCATTACTATACTCATTACTCTTATTATTATCAATCTAACTCATATTATTAGCCATATTATGCTTATATGATCGATAGAACGTCTATTACTATACTTATTACACTTATTATTATCAATGTAACTCATATTATTAGCCATATTATGCTTATATGATCGATAGAACGACAATTACTATACTTAATACTCTTATTATTATCAATCTAACTAATATCATTAGCCATATTATGCTTATATGATCGATAGAACGACAATTAGTATACCCACTACTCTTAGTATTATCAATCTAACTCATATTATTAGCCATATTATGCTTAAATGATCGATAGAACGACAATTACTATACTTATTACTCTTATTATTATCAATCTAACTCGTATTATTAGCCATATTATGCTTATATGATCGATAGAATGAGAATTACTATACTCACTACCCCTAGTATTATCACTCTAACTCATATTATTAGCCTTATTATGCTTATATGATCGATAGAACGACAATTACTGTAGTTATTACTCTTATTATTATCAATCTAACTCGTATTATTAGCCATATTATGCTTATATGATCGATAGAACGACAAATACTATACTTATTACTCTTATTAATATCAATCTAACTCATATTATTAGCCATATTATGCTTATATGATCGATAGAACGACAATTACTATACTTATTACTCTTATTATTATGAATCTAACTCATATTATTAGCCACATTATGCTTATATGATCGATAGAACTACAATTACTATACTCATTACTCTTATTATTATCAACCCAACTCATATTATTACCCATATTATGCTGATATGATCGATAGAACGACATTCACTATACTTATTACACTCACTATTATCAATCTAACTCATATTATTAACCATATTATGCAGATATGATCGATAGAACGACAATTACTATACTTATTACTCTTATTATTATCAATCTAACTCATATTATTAGCCATATTGTGCGTATATGATCGATAGAACGACAATTACTATACATATTACTCTTATTATTATCAATCTAACTCATATTATTAGCCATATTATGCTTATATGATCGATAGAACGAGAATTACTATACTCACTACTCTTAGTATTATCAATCTAACTCATATTATTAGCCATATTATGGTTATATGATCGATAGAACTACAATTACTATACTCATTACTGTTATTATTATCAATCCAACTCATGCTATTAGCCATATTATGGTTATATGATCGATATAACGACAATTACTATACTTATTACTCTTATTATTATCAATCTAACTCATATTATTAAGCATATTATGCAGATATGATCGATAGAACGACAATTACTATACTTATTACTCTTATTATTATCAACCTAACTCATATTATTAGCCATATTGTGCTTATATGATCGATAGAACGACAATTACTATACTTATTACTCTTATTATTATAAATCTAACTCATATTATTAGCCATATTATGCTTATATGATCGATAGAACGAGAATTACTATACTCACTACTCTTAGTATTATCAATCTAACTCATATTATTAGCCATATTCGGCTTATATGATCGATAGTACGACAATTACTATACTCATTACTCTTATTATTATCAATCTAACTCATATTATTAGCCATATTGTGATTACATGAGCGATAGAACGACAATTACTATATTTATTACACTCACTGTTATCAATCTAACTCATATTATTAACCATATTATGCAGATATGATCGATAGAACGACAATTACTATACTCATTACTCTTATTATTATCAATCCAACTCATGCTATTAGCCATATTATGGTTACATGATCGATATAACGACAATTACTATACTTATTACTCTTATTATTATCAATCTAACTCATATTATTAGCCATATTATGCTTATATGATCGATAGAACGACCATTACTATACTCATTACTCTTATTATTATCAATCTAACGCATATTATTAGCCATATTATGCTTATATGATCGATAGAACATCTATTACTATACTTATTACACTTATTATTATCAATGTAACTCATATTATTAGCCATATTATGCTTATATGATCGATAGAACGACAATTACTATACTTATTACTCTTATTATTATCAATCTAACTCATATTATTAGCCATATTGTGCTTATATGAGCGATAGAACGACAATTACTGTACTTATTACACTTATTATTATCAATGTAACTCATATTACTAGCCATATTATGCTTATATGATCGATAGAACGACAATTACTATACTTATTACTCTTATTATTATCAATCTAATTCATATTATTAGCCATATTGTGCTTATATGAGCGATAGAACGACAATTACTATACTTATTACACTTATTATTATCAATCTAACTAATATTATTAGCCATATTATGCTTATATGAGCGATAGAACGACAATTACTGTAGTTATTACTCTTATTATTATCAATCTAACTCGTATTATTAGCCATATTATGCTTATATGATCGATAGAACGACAATTACTAAACTTGTTACTCTTATTGTTATCAATCTAACTCATATTATTAGCCATATTATGCTTATATGATCGATAGAACGAGAATTACTATACTCACTACTCTTAGTATTATCAATCTAACTCATATTATTAGCCATACTATGCTTATATTATCGATAGAACGACAATTACTATACTTATTACTCTTATTATTATCAATCTAACTCATATTATTAGCCATATTATGCTTATATGATCGATAGAACGACAAATACTATACTTATTACTCTTATTATCATCAATCTAACTCATATTATTAACCATATTATGCAGATATGATCGATAGAACTACAATTACTATACTCATTACTCTTATTATTATCAATCTAACTCATATTATTAGCCATCTTATGCTTAAATGATCGATAGAACGACCATTACTATACTCATTACTCTTATTATTATCAATCTAACGCATATTATTAGCCATATTATGCTTATATGATCGATAGAACATCTATTACTATACTTATTACACTTATTATTATCAATGTAACTCATATTATTAGCCATATTATGCTTATATGATCGATAGAACGACAATTACTATACTTATTACTCTTATTATTATCAATCTAACTCATATTATTAGCCATATTGTGCTTATATGAGCGATGGAACGACAATTACTATACTTATTACACTTATTATTATCAATGTAACTCATATTACTAGCCATATTATGCTTATATGATCGATAGAACGACAATTACTATACTTATTACTCTTATTATTATCAATTTAATTCATATTATTAGCCATATTGTGCTTATATGAGCGATAGAACGACAATTACTATACTTATTACACTTATTATTATCAATCTAACTAATATTATTAGCCATATTATGCTTATATGAGCGATAGAACGACAATTACTGTAGTTATTACTCTTATTATTATCAATCTAACTCGTATTATTAGCCATATTATGCTTATATGATCGATAGAACGACAAATACTATACTTATTACTCTTATTAATATCAATATAACTCATATTATTAGCCATATTATGCTTATATGATCGATAGAACGACAATTACTAAACATGTTACTCTTATTGTTATCAATCTAACTCATATTACTAGCCATATTATGCTTATATGATCGATAGAACGAGAATTACTATACTCACTACTCTTAGTATTATCAATCTAACTCATATTATTAGCCATATTATGCTTATATGATCGATAGAACGACAATTACTAAACTTGTTACTCTTATTGTTATCAATCTAACTCATATTATTAGCCATATTATGCTTATATGATCGATAGAACGTCTATTACTATACTTATTACACTTATTATTATCAATCTAACTCATATTATTAACCATATTATGCAGATATGATCGATAGAACTACAATTACTATACTCATTACTCTTATTATTATCAATCTAACTCATATTATTAGCCATATTGTGCTTATATGAGCGATAGAACGACCATTACTATACTTATTACACTTATTATTATCAATGTAACTCATATTACTAGCCATATTATGCTTATATGATCGATAGAACGACAATTACTATACTTATTACTCTTATTATTATCAATCTAATTCATATTATTAGCCATATTGTGCTTATATGAGCGATAGAACGACAATTACTATACTTATTACACTTATTATTATCAATCTAACTAATATTATTAGCCATATTATGCTTATATGAGCGATAGAACGACAATTACTGTAGTTATTACTCTTATTATTATCAATCTAACTCGTATTATTAGCCATATTATGCTTATATGATCGATAGAACGACAAATACTATACTTATTACTCTTATTAATATCAATCTAACTCATATTATTAGCCATATTATGCTTATATGATCGATAGAACGACAATTACTAAACTTGTTACTCTTATTGTTATCAATCTAACTCATATTATTAGCCATATTATGCTTATATGATCGATAGAACGAGAATTACTATACTCACTACTCTTAGTATTATCAATCTAACTCATATTATTAGCCATACTATGCTTATATTATCGATAGAACGACAATTACTATACTTATTACTCTTATTATTATCAATCTAACTCATATTATTAGCCATATTATGCTTATATGATCGATAGAACGACAAATACTATACTTATTACTCTTATTATCATCAATCTAACTCATATTATTAACCATATTATGCAGATATGATCGATAGAACTACAATTACTATACTCATTACTCTTATTATTATCAATCTAACTCATATTATTAGCCATATTATGCTTAAATGATCGATAGAACGACCATTACTATACTCATTACTCTTATTATTATCAATCTAACGCATATTATTAGCCATATTATGCTTATATGATCGATAGAACATCTATTACTATACTTATTACACTTATTATTATCAATGTAACTCATATTATTAGCCATATTATGCTTATATGATCGATAGAACGACAATTACTATACTTATTACTCTTATTATTATCAATCTAACTCATATTATTAGCCATATTGTGCTTATATGAGCGATAGAACGACCATTACTATACTTATTACACTTATTATTATCAATGTAACTCATATTACTAGCCATATTATGCTTATATGATCGATAGAACGACAATTACTATACTTATTACTCTTATTATTATCAATCTAATTCATATTATTAGCCATATTGTGCTTATATGAGCGATAGAACGACAATTACTATACTTATTACACTTATTATTATCAATCTAACTAATATTATTAGCCATATTATGCTTATATGAGCGATAGAACGACAATTACTGTAGTTATTACTCTTATTATTATCAATCTAACTCGTATTATTAGCCATATTATGCTTATATGATCGATAGAACGACAAATACTATACTTATTACTCTTATTAATATCAATCTAACTCATATTATTAGCCATATTATGCTTATATGATCGATAGAACGACAATTACTAAACTTGTTACTCTTATTGTTATCAATCTAACTCATATTATTAGCCATATTATGCTTATATGATCGATAGAACGAGAATTACTATACTCACTACTCTTAGTATTATCAATCTAACTCATATTATTAGCCATACTATGCTTATATTATCGATAGAACGACAATTACTATACTTATTACTCTTATTATTATCAATCTAACTCATATTATTAGCCATATTATGCTTATATGATCGATAGAACGACAAATACTATACTTATTACTCTTATTATCATCAATCTAACTCATATTATTAACCATATTATGCAGATATGATCGATAGAACTACAATTACTATACTCATTACTCTTATTATTATCAATCTAACTCATATTATTAGCCATATTATGCTTAAATGATCGATAGAACGACCATTACTATACTCATTACTCTTATTATTATCAATCTAACGCATATTATTAGCCATATTATGCTTATATGATCGATAGAACATCTATTACTATACTTATTACACTTATTATTATCAATGTAACTCATATTATTAGCCATATTATGCTTATATGATCGATAGAACGACAATTACTATACTTATTACTCTTATTATTATCAATCTAACTCATATTATTAGCCATATTGTGCTTATATGAGCGATAGAACGACAATTACTATACTTATTACACTTATTATTATCAATGTAACTCATATTACTAGCCATATTATGCTTATATGATCGATAGAACGACAATTACTATACTTATTACTCTTATTATTATCAATCTAACTCATATTATTAGCCATATTATGCTTAAATGATCGATAGAACGACCATTACTATACTCATTACTCTTATTATTATCAATCTAACTCATATTATTAGCCATATTATGCTTATATGATCGATAGAACGTCTATTACTATACTTATTACACTTATTATTATCAATGTAACTCATATTATTAGCCATATTATGCTTATATGATCGATAGAACGACAATTACTATACTTATTACTCTTATTATTATCAATCTAACTCATATTATTAGCCATATAGTGCTTATATGAGCGATAGAACGACAATTACTATACTTATTACACTTATTATTATCAATCTAACTAATATTATTAGCCATATTATGCTTAAATGATCGATAGAACGACAATTACTATACTTATTACTCTTATTAATATCAATCTAACTCATATTATTAGCCATATTATGCTTAAATGATCGATAGAACGACCATTACTATACTCATTACTCTTATTATTATCAATCTAACTCATATTATTAGCCATATTATGCTTATATGATCGATAGAACGTCTATTACTATACTTATTACACTTATTATTATCAATGTAACTCATATTATTAGCCATATTATGCTTATATGATCGATAGAACGACAATTACTATACTTAATACTCTTATTATTATCAATCTAACTAATATCATTAGCCATATTATGCTTATATGATCGATAGAACGACAATTAGTATACCCACTACTCTTAGTATTATCAATCTAACTCATATTATTAGCCATATTATGCTTAAATGATCGATAGAACGACAATTACTATACTTATTACTCTTATT